>NC_064600.1:3822034-4099534 GCF_943734735.2 Anopheles gambiae | reverse complement strand
TTGCTCAGGCATTCTTTCCAAAATCCCTCTCGCTCCCCTGCCAACCTCGCGTATATAACGCAAATCCGCTTTTTTTTGCTTCTTGTACTCGTGTACACACGAGTATCATTCGCTCCTCTATTTTCCAAGCACACGGAAACAGCACACACACACACACACCCACACGGTGGGACGATTTTCTTCTCCGCGAGCGTAAGCTTTTGGTGCTTCACATTTCCGTTCCTTTCCGTTTTTTTTGCATTTGCCGGAGGTTTATAACAACGAAAACGAAAAAAAGAAGGAAAGGGCGAAAAACGAAACAAAAATTGTTTCGCTTCTTGCATTGCTTACTTGCCTGTCCTTCTCGCTGCCTGCCTGGTCTGTCTGTCTGCCTGCATGCTTGGCGGTCGTAAATAAGGTTGAGATACGTTGCTCGAGTGGTCGTTCGTATGGTAGATTAAAGTTTAATGTCAATATAAGCAAGTTGATGCAATATTTTTGCGGAGTCACTTGGGCTACTGCGGGGCCCATGCTTCGCCCCGTCGAGTTGACTTAATCTCTTTCACTTTGCCCCCTTCTCCATCCATCCATCCATACCTCCCACCCCCTCCCCCCCCCCTACTCATCATCTTTGTTCGGGAGGGGACGTGACCATGTAGCGCGGATGCTTTATTCGCCAGAAGATATTCCGTCATTTCGATACAGGACGGTACGGTTGCTGCACGCTGTGGCGTTGTTGGTTCCTTTCCAATCTGCTTCGGAAGCCAGATCAGCTGGCTGGGAGTTTGTCACGGCATTCCTAAGCGAGAATGTGAGAATGTGTGTGTGTGTGTGTGTTCGTGTAAGCTGCAAAAATTCACATCCCAAATCATGCCCCTTATGCGGTGCCAAGACGCACGGCGTAAGCGAGAGTATCTCTTGCTCCCCCGAAACGCTCATGAATCATTGATGGGTGGAAATTGATGCCCCGCGGAAGGTGGCCGCTCGAATCCGATCGACGGGAGTACTTTCTTACGCGACATCGTTCAGCTCAGCAATGATGCGGGTATGATGCGTCCGAGCGAGTGGAGTAATGTTTGGTGCAAATTAATCTCTCAAACACGTTTTTGTAGCGCCGTAACGCTTCGAACCTTACTAAGCTACACTCATCGCCTAAATGTATGCAAAGTTTATGGTGGCCTGCACGATACTTCTGCACCAGTGGAGTACTTTGCGTGGAATTTGCAAAGCTACGTTACTCGCGTCGCCTAAATGTAGGCAATTTTTATGGCAACCGCTCAGGCCGAACCAGTAATCGATTTTTCGTACACATTTCCGGAAGCAAAATGCTGCCATCTTCTGATATAGAAACTAATTAACGGCTCACTGTGTCGCAGAAGAAAAGAAAGGAAAAAAACGCCGGATTTTCGATTTGCCGTACGCTGGGTGGCCGGATTTAAATGATTCTCTTAATGCCCCACATTTTATTCCGATCATTAAAGTATCCCGTCCACCGACCGTCCCGACTCCCGGAAGCATTTGCAGCAGCAGCCGCAGCTTACGCTCAGCGAGTGTTTCCGATGGGCCGGCCGCTCAAGACCATTCGTGAATTGATTTTAAATAAATTTTAATGATATCACTCCTCCTAAATTCCAACGGTCGAAAGCTTAATGGGATGTCCCTTGCATGGAATAACAGTAATGAAATTTATTTAAAAAAAAAAAAGAAATGCGCTTATTCTTGAACTGGGTGTATCGTGAACGTCCATCGGTCCACCATTCGGTCGCAAATCTTGCCCGAATCGATCGGCTCATGGCGACGGTAATGAAGCGGGGTGCGTTGTTGTTTTGCTTCAGCGCGAGTATTGCTTCAGCCTGCGCGCATAACGAAGCTCGCATAAAAATGTGTAACGCTGCCGATCGCCGAAACAAAATCGAATCGAATTTAGAATTGCTAACGGCGTGCCTCGTGCTCGAGATGACAAATGAACCCCTTTTTTTCAAACGTTTCGATTCGATTTCGGTATCATGTTTCTAGTGCTTGTCGTCGATTTGGTGGTCGTTGGAACTTTTAATGCCCTGCGACCACGTGCTGACGTGAACAGTGAGCAAATGTGGTGAGGAAAATGAGTCAAGAGTGTTGGGAGTTTTTTTTATGGCAGTAATCGTTCGATCAAAGGTTTTGCTAGATTTTTAATTTACGAAAGGACCACGTTTGCATAGTCCACTTAATGCTTCAGCCTTGTAGGTGTAGCGTGGAATGCATACATTTAGGCTTTGAAGGTTACATACATTTAGGCGCTGGTTTTTATAAATTTTGTCCAATTTTGCTTCCTGATCGGGCTTAGGGTGACTTTGCCTTCACGCTGTTTAAAATGCACTGTGGGTTAGTAATACACGCGCTAGCGTTTTGTTTCTTTTAACTGCTCATAGTTTATCACCGCTGCTTTCACACTCACTCGTGATTTGTCAAATATTCAAACAATTGCAGATGTAATGGGATATTTCACCGGCAATCGAGCATCGGGGTGGGCAGCTGGCTCGCCCGGAAGTCACACCCTGAGGTTTTACAGTCTCCCGTGGCCGTGGTGCACCCACCCACACACACACAAACACACAGTGGGAATTAACAGCAATTGCTATATTTTTCTCCGCAATAAAAATTGATTTATTTCATCGAGTTTCCCGAGCGCCAGCCCGTGCCCGACGACCGAAGAGTGTCCCGGCGGATGCTGCTAGTGTTGAATTGATCGCTTTTCCATGTGTGCTGCAGGGTGTGGGGGAGTGTGTGTGTGTGTGTGAGCGCGTGCTTTTACCGTGATTGATTTTTCGTTAAACCGGAAATTTTCCGACCATCCTTCAAGAAGCAGGTGGGGCTGGGCTGAGGGAAGAAATCGTAATAAAAATAAATAATGTAACATCCCTTTGTTTTCCTCCCGGGGGCTACTGCCCGGGGAGGGGTTGACCGGGCAGGGGATGGGTTTTTGTGCCAATACCTGAATGTCCTTGTGACGGTGTGTGTGTGTGTGTGTGTGTGTGTGTGTGTTTGTATGACTGGGGGTTGCTTACCGGACGGAAACGGTTTTCACTCACCGATATCCGATCCGACCTTGTGTGCCAGCGCCAGAGAGCGAGAAAGAGAAGGAAGGCAAGAGATCTGGGCCGGTGAATGAAGTCATCCAAATCAAAATTCGGGTTCGATTGATTGGTTCCGAATCGTGGAAGAGCATCCGGGCAGGGGGCTGCGGGAACGGATCCATTTTGAATTGATGATGTCGAATGCGATGCCCCTGGGGGGGGGGGGGGGGTGCGCTCTGACTTAATTTTCATCTTTGCAATACCACTGGGATGGAGGGGAGCTGGAAGGGGCAGGTGGAGGTAGCACGGACGGTCGGGAGGGTGGGAGAGGAGGGGGAGCGATCTGGAAAATTTATCTATAAACATTCCTTCACCCCCCCCCCCCCCCCCCCCCCGCGGGCGCTTGTGGCTTTCGTAGCGACGGTAGAAATGTTTATTTCATTGACATCCGAGCTTCGAGTGCGGTGCGGTAACGAGTATGTAAATGACGTGTGCTGTTGCCCGAATAACGACGTTAGGGTAGGGGTATTAATGTGGCCGCTCGACGATAACGACAACGACGACGAGGGGCAGCGCAGAGTGTGCTAGATGGCTGTCCTGCTAGGCAGGACGAATTTTTCGGGCAGTGTTTAGATAATGATGCGCTTCAATAAGTGTTACCTTCTAAGGTCGTGCATAGTATGGCAAATTGTAACGGCACTCACTGTGGAGTTCAACGAGCTGAGTATGGTTTGGCATCCATGTCTATGATTACAGTACAAGAAATAAATGATTTATAGTTAAAAGTTTCTGCACGTTTTTATTTCCTTCCTTCAAAATGAAAAAAAGTAAAGATTAATCATTGCCAGCATTGAAATGCGCCTGAATGCATGCAATTTTTGATGTTAGTTGTTTTATTGCCTATTTGCTTTGGTTGCGCGTTTTGAATGAATTAGTTATGTAATTATCATTAACAGTTACAACAAAGTGTTCCCACAACTGCAAAAATTGGAATAAATCGTCTTGTTGCATAAATTTAGGCGCTACAATGAAATTGATGTAGCTTACACTAAAACTAGTTATTTAGTTGAAATCTAGTTGCAATACCTTTAGGCGCTTAATAAGAGTAAGGATAAATTATAAATTTTTAGATAAATATTAAAGGGTTCCCACGATGTATTGGTTGGTTCTCATCAATTTTTGGTTTCCACGATGTTTTGGCCGATTCCGTTGTACTTGTTTTTACGTTGTTTTGACCGAGTTGTTTTGTTTTTACTCAAACACTGCTCCAAAATGGGCGACCGAATTACCGACCATTGAACTGTTCCACGCATTACAATTGTGCTACGAACATGCTAACACTCCGAGCGCTTGTTTACAGGGTGCAAATTTTCCAGAGAATGGTACACTTTTTTTTACCCAAGTAAAACATCTTTAACCTATGTATGTCAGTGTGCGTGTGCATGTGTGTGTATGGGTGTGTGATAGTGCTTTGCTAAGATATGATCCTATTTGCACCCACCGCAGCTATTCGTCGGTGATTTGTGAAATATTCAAACTAATCCATTTTGCTCGCACTTGCTGTGGGGTTGAGCCGAACCTGGCACTGGGACGGAGTGAGCTCGAATCCGACCGTGTAACCTTTACTCGCAAACGGCGCAACACCCCCGAGCTCAGGTAAGTCGCTGCAGCCGGTGCAAGGGCAAACACGATGGGCGTGCTACGGGGTGCCCGGCTGTAGAAACTACGTGTGACGTTTGATTGTCAGCCGTAGCCGTCGGGCGATGCGTACGGCGCCTTCAGCAGGGTCTCTTGGGTTGTCCGGTACAGTTCGGCTCGCTTGGATTTTCGACAAGTGCACTGGGTAAATGTAGAACAAAAAATCTCAATATTAAATAAAATGCGCCCAAATTTATGCAATTTAGCTAAATTTATTTCTGTTTATATTAATTGTCTGATAAACAGTTTTGTACCTAGAATTGTAATGATTTATTAGATGAAACGGTAAAAAAATATTATATTGCATACATTTAGGCGACTATGAACTTTTCTTTTAAATTTGTATATTTTAAAATACGCTTTTAACACGTAAAACCAAATTAAATAATGTACGCTCAACCGTTAGAACTTCCCCATAAACCTACACTGCAGCTTGGGCGGCGTCCCATTTTTCGGCAACCAAGCCGCGCATCAGTTGCAGGACGTGTCGGCACAACCAGGAGCTTGGGCGATTGCAAACGATTGCACTTCTTTGCACACCCTTAGGGCGCCCTGTCCTGGGCCGGTGCCCATTCCCGCCGCACACCGTCCCAGAGATCAAGATCACGGGTATAGTCCCCCCCCCCCTCCCCCAACGTCCCCCGCATTGCTCCCGCTCAGCAGTGCATACGATGCGCTCCATCACATCCGATATGCATGAAATGTTTACTATTTCATAGAAAATTATGATTACAGATGAAGCGAACAAGGCGGACTTGGGCTGGAAAACGAGCCTTCCCAACAACAGGCAGCGAAAAAAAAGCGCCTCTCTTGTTCTTTGTGTGTGTGTGTGTGAGAGTTTTTTTGTCTTGTTAATTTTTTCACCTGCACCCCCACGCGGGAACAAACGGCAAACAGTGAATCACGTTTCGCGTCCATGCTTGTGCTGCAGTTGTCTGCTGTGTAGTTGCGCATCCGGCGAAATCGGTTTGGCGAACGAGCGGTGTGCTAGCAGTGTGTTGTTTTTTTTTGCTGTCTGCGGAGTCTTCGCCGTGTTTGCGGGCTGCTCGTAGGCGCTCAGGACTTTAGGCAGGGTCCTGGGCGCCGGATCAACAGGCCGTGGCGTATCGGTTTCATCCGTTTACGAGGCAATCGAGCCGCGCGATCCCGCGTTTGCGATTGCTGCTCCATTCAGCAAACGGGTGCAGTGGCTTTTTTTGTCGTGCTCAGTGTCGGTATTACATTCATGCCCTTCCGGGGGTGGGGGGGGGGGGGAGCTTTAGTTTATCGCTTTTTTTCCGCTGTTCCCCATTTTCCTGATTTATACGAAACGCTCGCGCGTGATGGCTGTGTACCACCCGCTCGGGAATGTCTTTGTGACGGTGTTTAAGCATCCGTTTCGTTACAGGTTCGCGAAGATGGTTTATCTTTGTCGCCGGCGCTCGAGTCTGAGATCGTTCGCATGGCTCCCTGGATTTTTTGTTCTTGTTTTTTTTTTTTTGGTTGCGAATCCACGAAATAACAAGCGTGCAAACAACAACTGCCACACGGGCCGCAGGTGAGCGGCAAGCGCGTAAGGCATGGCAAACAGAGCAGAGCATGATGTCGGAAATCAATTTTGATTCACCCCCCGATAATCCGCACAATTTGTCGACTGTTGTTTTTTTGTCTCTTCCTGCGAGAAAATATTAGCGCCAAACAAAAGTGCGGCACCCCGCGTCAGCCCCGATTTATGGTGCGGCTTTTGAGCCGGAAGAAAGCGAGCACGGGAAGGGCATTTTTGAAGGCGGGGGCAAGCGTTAAATAAAAGCGAAACCTGTTTACGGGCTTCACTTCCCCCTCGAAAACCAAGGCGCGCCGGAAAATGGTAGGTTTAGCTTTTATTTGTTTGGTGGCATCTTTTTCTCCGCCTGGTGGTGTTTGATTGTTTAACTTCTGTTTGAGTTTTGTTTTCTACGGTGAAATGATTCAGCTTCGCTCATCCGTTGCGGGAAGTGGAGGGTAGCATTATCCGGTGCAAATCCAGTCCCCACCATAATTGAACTCCTGGTGTACGTAAAAAAATAAACACAAAAAATACATTCCTACGGTGTACAGCTCAGCGCCTAGAGGTATGCAATTTTCAGGGATTTGCATGTTATTTTTGCTTTTTCTGGATAAAAACTAGAATTATTATTTTATTATGTTTTATTTGTTTAATTATTTCAAAACCTTCAATCTCAACGTTTGGATCGAAATCAATTTAAAAGAAAAGAGTCTAAAGAAAAATTTGCGGCGAAAAACAATTTACACTTACAGCTAAAAGAAGACATTTAGGGGTTGAAAGATCGCCGGTATAGCAAGCATAATCGGCGCATAAACGAAACGAAATATTTGTATTTTGTGGCAAACACGCTTTCCCAATTGCGAACCAATTCTTTCAAAGCTATTGTAATAAATAAAAAAAAATTAAAAATTTACAAATGGGGAATGGTTTTTGTTTTCAAAATTGGAATATTTAATTGAAGCTTAAACATCGCTTAATGAGCTATGCGCCCGAAGGTATGCACGATCAATGTTTTGCGGCTTTTTAATTTGAATTTATTTTGAATCGAACGTGGA
Source organism: Anopheles gambiae (assembly GCF_943734735.2). Taxonomy (NCBI): domain Eukaryota; kingdom Metazoa; phylum Arthropoda; class Insecta; order Diptera; family Culicidae; genus Anopheles; species Anopheles gambiae. The sequence continues at coordinate 4,092,221 of NC_064600.1, read as the reverse complement.
ATTTGCGTTAATTAAACACACATTGAAAGCAACAGTGTTTTATTCGATGTGAAATTATTTTTTAAGGGCATTGATTGCATAATTTGCATCATTTAAGCAATCTAATCAAAAGCTTGTTATTACAGCACAGCGAAAATAACAAATTCAAACCAGTCTCCCAGCCTGACTGTTCTGATGGCTGTATCTCTGTGTATGCTTTTAATGAAATGTTAATTTGTCTGTTAAATGTTGCGTCAGCTTGCTTCGTGTGAATTTCCAGCACAATAATATCACCTACTTTTGGTAAATTAAAAATTGATTCTAAAAAATGTTAAGTGCCAATCACTTCAATCGATGCCATTGAGAAATGGGAAATAAAACTAACTACTTCTAGTGAAGTTTTATTGATTTTGCAACCTTTTTTCCCGAAAAAACAACTCATTTGTATCAGCGAGTGGGAAAAACATACAGATCCCTTTGTGTAAATGATGAAACAATAAAGAAAGAAAAAAAAAACAAAACAAAGCGTAGTGCATGCGTGAGTGGGCGGGCACCGAATGCGTAGCGCAGCGGCCATGAATATTAATTCCGGTTAATCTTACGTGCACCATTTCATTTCCAGCCCATGGGTAAACGAACGCACGCCGTACGCAGCTTTTGTAGTGTTTATTTTGATGGTGCACAAAACAACACAACAACAAAAAAAAAAATAGGAATGCACAACCAGTGGAACAAAGTTGTTGTTTTCGTGCCGTTTTATCATGAAAACAATTTGTTTTTTTTTGCTCGCTGCGATTGGTTTCGTTTTCCGGTTCCTGAAACACTAGGATCTGGTATCAAGAGGAGAGAGAGAGAGAGAGAGAGTGAGTGACGAAGCACCCAAAACTCGCAAACACACACACACACACTAATCGTCTCATCCCCTACCTCGCACTCCAAGCACCAATAACACATATTTTGCGCCGATGCCTTCCCAGCGGCGGGCTGCCGCGACAATTGCGGCGCGCGATCTCAATCACCTATTGGCACTGGAAATCGCGGAGCAATAGAGGGCGTGTGAATCCGGGTGAAGGACGAAACCGAAACCGTACTGCCGTAGCTGCACAAATAGCCCGAGACCTTTCGGGATCACGGGGTTGTCGAGCGAACGGTTCCGCTTATTCCGCCCGCCCAGCAGAAGAAGACGAAGAAGAAGAAGAAGCGGGAAGCGACAGCGGCAAGCAAACACAAACAACAACAGCAACGCTATCCATCCAGCTTTGATGTTGACGATTCGCCTATTTTGTGTTTCTGCGGCGGCTCCTGCTGCTGCCTGTTGTTCGACAGTGCTGTCGCCCGGTGCTGCGGTGAGCGTAAATTTTCCACCCCCCGGTTCAGCCTATCCCTCCCGGCTGGCGGGTGGCAATTGAACGGTAGCAGCACACACTGTGTGTGTGCCGCTCTGGCGTGTCGCAAGAAAAATATGAGACATTCAAATCACACCGCCGTCCGATGGTTCGCAAACAAATAAATAAATCAATCCCCGTTCGGGGCGGTTGTTTTCTGCCTCCTGGCACATGCTTCCTTGGTCCTGTGAGTGTGTGTGTGTGTGTGTCGATGGTCGTGGGATGGCATTTTGTTGCGAAGGGTAAATATTTTCGCCCAACGAATGGCACACCGCTGTCCCGCTGCCGCTCAATGAAACTAATAATATTCCACTCGCTAGCGGTGTGTTTTTCTTTTCATCTACAGTTTTGTCTGTGTGTGTGTGTGTGTGTTTTTTTTTTGACTGTCTGTCTGTGCGCTAATCTTCCACCGACAGACACGCGGACTCTTTGTTTGTGTATGTGTATTTTTGGAGTGTGCCTTTTCCACTTTTCCGCTCCGCCGGCCGGGAAGGCTGAGCCCAAACGGGCCATCCCTCCACTTTGCACTGATTGATTTTAATTAACGGGTCGCTCATTTGCTTGCCTTGGCTGCTTCGGCGAGTGCTTTGGTTTGTTTGTCTGTTTGTTTGTTTGTTTGTCACGGTTTGTTTGTTTGTTTTGGCACATTTTAGCACACAGCAGCAGATGCTGCTGCAAGGACAGGAAGTTCGAATCCGTGACAGATGTTATTATTGCGACTCCATGAGCCACGAAGGTGAAAAACAATGTCACAGCAGGGCAGGAATGCAGGTACGAACAATAATAATAATAATAATAATAATAATAATAATAAAAAATCACGGATATTGACTCAGCCTCAGCTTGCTTCTTTTAGGGATTTTTGTTTTTTTTTTGCGAGTTATTTATTTCAGACCTTTGTTTGTGCATTTTGATTTGTATACCTTTTTGCTTTGTTTTTGGTTTTTGATGCCAAATGTGACGCGTGGAAAGAAGCATACCTGCAATAGTAATAATAACAGAAAACCAAGTTCCAATCTCGTTGAATGGGTTTTAATAAAGTATTCGCCTTTTTTTTGTACACTCCAGTTGTGAAATATATTCACTAAAGTGCTGGATTGTGATATTAGCTTAGTATAAATTTGTTACGAAGAGTGCACCTTAATCGCCGGTCTGTTTGCAACTGTTTATTCGTTTGTCCCGTAGTTCATTACATAATTCATTACAAAGTTCATTCGTGTAGTTTCGAGCAGTTCATTTCATGTAGTTTAAATTAGTCAAGTAGTTTTATCTATATCCTATGGTTTATTGCTTTCTAATTCATATGTGTTTTCTTATTTGAATTCATATTCGAAATATTAATGTATAAACCCAAAATCCAACACCAGTTTAAAATGTTTAGCTTACGAAAGAGCCACGCTCATGACGATTCCCAGTCAGACAAATCGGACTTAATTTACCCCTTTAATTTACTTTCTTACCACTAAATTACCGGTAATTTAAGAGTAATTCAATGGTAAGTTAGCAGTCGTTAATTTACCCATTTGAGCAGTTTTGACAGATCCTATGCCTTTTTCTATTTTATTTATATTTTTTTCGGCCAAATTGTTAATAAATAACACGAAATATATTATAATACAGTCTAATGGTTATATTCAGTCATTTTCCTTAACCTACACAAACAATTACAGTGTATTTTTTTTTAGCAAACTCGACTTGAACAGCCGCTTCAACCGGAGTAGGTGATGCACAAAGAGCACTCATAAACACAATTTCTCGGCTGTTTTTTACATTTAACAGTTTTGAACACCCCGCCGACGTCTTCTGCTATTAATATATAATTAAAACAATACTCTTTTTGTTCTTTTTTTACATCTTTTCACTGACAACAAACGACAACACTTCGTACCGCTAAATTGCTCTTAAATTACTGGTGTGACAGACACAAAACTGATCGGATGGGTAAATTAACAGAAGGCTGTCTGGCTCGGTTATACTTTGGCGTATTTCTTTTCTCTAATGTTAGCTTAATTGGTGCCAGTCGTGTGTAAACATTTTATGTTGAATCGAGTTATTTTATGGCAGCTTGAGGCGCCTAAAAGTATGCAACCATAACCCATTACTTAGTAATTATTTAAGTCTCTTTGAATTTAACTCTCCTGCTCAATTGAATTACATTCATTTAATTACAAATCATTAGTTGCAGACGAAGCCTTTTGAGCTTTAAAGCACCGTACGTACACGCTGGGTTTGATCTTGGATAGCCCGAGCATTTATTTTCAAGAAGGGCTGGTTCATTAGAGGGACAGTGAGAGCATATCGAACTGCTTTACTTGTCAGTACACGCAATATCTTCATTGAGAAACATACCGGCAGCTTCAGAAGCTAAAAAACGACCCTTGTCTATTAATCTTCGGCATGATTTATTATGCAGAATGTCCCTTTTACATACATTTAGGGGCAAAAGACCTTAGAAAAACAATTCGCTCAAAGGTTAATATTTAGCAACATTTAAAATAAATCAAAATATCAAAACAAATCATAATTAGTTTAATTTTGTTGATAATTTAATGCCAATATTGTGCACATTGGTCATTGTTTGTTTTTCATCAAACGCAGCTAACGAGAAACCCGCACTGCCCACAACAAATCTACAATTCCGTGCATCATGAACACATCATATTGCATACTTTTAGGCGCACAGGTAGCCATGGCTTTCCAGGAACCATTACGAGGAACAATTTTCCATGAAATACTACGTGCTGAGGAAGAAAAAAAAACAACATTACGTGCAAAACTTTGATTGATTAAAACAGTAGCGAAGCACCATATACACTCACACACACACACACACACAAGCGCAGATCATGCTTCACATCGCACAAACTCGCGAAAGAAAGACGACGCACAAAAAAAAACCGGGACTGAAAAGCTGCACTCTTCATTACATACCTTTAGGCGCTTTCCGTACCCGGCTGTAACCGGTTCGCGATGCAATCAAAACGCAAGAGTTGATTTAAAGTGCGCCCACCTGGAAAGCTAATTGGTTACACAAATAATTACTCGAAGACCGTCCCTGCCGGACGCGAAACCCAATAAACTACACACACACACACACACACATATATGAACGGATGCCAGTGCGCCAGCGGGAACGGTCTTGCAAAAATCTCTGATACCGACACGCTCTTATCGATCCTTGTCGAAGTCGATTGGCGTTCATCTTGTTTGGTGAAAGTGGATGTGTGTGTGTGTGTGTGTGTGAAGTGTATAGAACAGAGCGCAATAAAGTTAGTTGATTAAGCTCGTGTTCCATTTCGCCGCACAGCCCCCCCCCCCCCCCATTGCACCTTCCCCCCGTTGCTGGTTTTCATGTCTTCCGGCATTCACGGTAGATTCGTACCAGATCCAATCGGTGTAAGTATTATAATTTAATATAAATCGTTTGCTCGTTTGACTGTGCATACACGTGCACACAGCTGGTCAGTTGGGGTTTGAGAGGGAGGGAGCCAATGTATGTGTAACCCAGCTGTTGATGACCGGTCGGGTTGAGTAGCGACAAGCAAGCGGAGGACGCCACCACCATGGTAGATGTGGATAAATCAAAGCTTACCGGACGCCTGCCAGCTGGGTACTGCGGGGGAATATTTGCTCCTACCCTCCGCACCCAGCACGCTCCATCACACGGAGCAGGGCGCACTGGTGACTGGAAGGAAAAAGATAGCTTATCATAAGCCGGTTGGCAGAGGCAGATCGAAAAATGCGCTGCGCTGCTGCTTCTGCTGGCTGCCAAGAATCTAAAGATTAGCACGTGAGCTATGTTGGTCCTGCCACTCTCTGTCTGTGCCCCTCCCCCCCCCCTCTGTGTTCCTTCTTGCTTTTCCGAGTGCTGCTACTGGCTGCACGGCACGCACGGACCGCTCCCTGTCCCGAGCAAAGGTGCCCGACCCTAGTTTAGTTTTTATTTACACAGCGGAAAATTAGGAACCAGCGAACCGATACGGAAACATCAATCGCCCGTGAAAATGGGATAATTTATTCGATTTTCCCACCCGGAGCAGAAGCTGCTGCCCCGGAGCTGGGTCGCCCGAGCCCCGGTGCCGGGGCAAGCGGGCGTTAGATTGGACGAGTGGACAGTGTGTGTGTTTTCGTGTGTAAGTGAGTCCGAATAAACTTCCGGGCAGCCGTCCGCGGCGCTACCACCGGCCGCTCCTTGGCTGCAGCAGCTCGACGGTGCCGGCTAAGCTGCTAAGCAGTCGTGTGCTGAATTCTATCTCACCCATTTACGGATCGCTTTACACGTCCCCACACACACACACATGCAGATACACACGTACATACACCAAAGCATACCTACGCGTGCTCACCCACGTTTCATTCTTTTCTTTACTTCGATTCGTTGCGATTTCATTCCGTTTGATGTGCACAGTGGTGGACATAGTTTTACAACAGGTTGCTGTTTTATTTCCAATAACGTTTTGATTAATTGTTTTGTAAGCTCCACCTCAGCTTTGTTAAGTACTCGTCGGGGAATTCGGTTTACTTTTTTCACTACCTTACACTGAATTTTGAATTCGTCTCATGATTTTATGATTTGTTTTTTTTTTTCCAATTGAATTCCCCGTACAATCTTGGAATGTTTCATCATAAAATAAACGAAAAGTTAGATTATTCCAGATAAAACGCAATTTATCCCCGAAAAGTATGAAAAAAAGAACATATAAGGTGTCATCCATAAAATACGTAACATGAAAAATACTTTTTATTTGAAGATTTTTTGGAAAAAAAAGTATTTAACAAGTACGTGTAATACACACAAACATAATCTAGATACATTTTGTTTAATTATATTGATGTAAAAAATGCCATCGTTGGCTGTTTCATGATATTTTATTGTTTATTTCAGGCAAATATGGAGTTTTTTTCTTAATCATTTGTGGAATGTTATGTAGCACAATTTCGAATCTTTTTCCTCTTCATTGAAAGCGTAACGTAATTCATGGATGGTCCCTGGGCTGCTTATTTTCATGCAAGCTTTGCTGAAACATGATTTTACTATATGTATTTGAATACTTTTGTATCATTCAAAAATTATCAGCAAACCAAAGAAAAGCCAACCTTAAAAAAAAAAAAACAGAAAGCGAGTAGATGTCGGAGAATTTTTCAAATGAATAAATAAATTTAAATTTTTTCATTACATCCAAGGTAAGTGGACACTGAAACACACCGCACCCACTGTAATCTATCTCAATTTTTCCTTTTTCTAGTTCTATCTCCCACAACCTTCAAGCACCCCTCCCTCCCTCCCTCCCTCCCCCTCGCCCCCGTTCCATCTCGGGTGGGATTGATAAGCCACCCAAGCCCGGTTAGGTTGAGTTAATTTTCTGATATCAATCATTCTACCACAGCGCAGCCCCTGGCCAGCTGCTGTGGCGGGAAATCGGTACCGAAAACCTCGCACACCCTCGCGCACACCAACACACATTGCAAAACCAGCATGATGGGGATGAGGGACGAGGAGAGGATGTAAGCAAACCAGAGAGATGATCCAAGAGGGAATATATTTAATGTGATTTGTAACAAATGGCATTTGGCATACAGCACACGTACCCCCGTCGGTATACCTGGACACACTGGCGATCAAGCGCGTGAACGTGGCAGAAGCTGCGTGTGTGTGTGTGTGTGTGTGAAAGAGAGAGACAGAAGGTAAAGTGAAGGGAGACTAAAATAAAGCAAATATCAAACAAAATTCCTAGCAAAAACGGTGGCGGTCTCATGTGGACGAGATCCGGCGGACTTGGGTTTTGGTTTCTGCGCTTTTTGTTTTTTGCTCTTCTTTTTGTCTTTTTGTGTTCTGCTCTTCTACCCGCCTGTCTATGTGGATGAACTTGCGCGCGCGTGTCTGTGTGTGTCTGTGTGTTTTTTTGCGCCGTTTTGAAGACAAGATTGACGAATGTGTCCTCGGGTAGCCGTGCCGTCCCGGCTCGTCCAGCCCGTTACAGCGTTTGCGGCGAGCCGTTGGCAGGACAAATCTATATAAATACTTCAGCCCGCCACCAGCGAGAGGGGAACGTTGGCGAATGCCAAACGTCGAATCAGATCAAAAACCGATTTCGCGGCAATCCGAAATAAGCGGCGGGAGAGCAGCAACGGTCGTACGTACGTAGGAAGCTGCGGGAGAGTTTTGCCTTAAAATTCAGCCCACGTGTTTCACTAACCCAGCGCCTCCCCCCCCGTGCGCTCGCCCCAGTGTGTTGCGCCTTCGGTGTTCGTAATCTGTTTCTGAGAGGCTGAATCCTGAGCTGAGGGGTGTGAGGGTGGAAGGTGGAGGGTAAGATTCGCGGGCGTTTGAGCGTCTTGCCGTGCTGTGCCGGGCTCCGTCGACACTTCTTATTTTTTTTTTTTGGTTTCTTGTGTCTTCTGCATTGCTTGATCGAATAGGGGGGGGGGGGAGAGCAGGAGGAGGAGGTAGAAGGATGGTAGTGAGGGTGTGTGTATTTGTGTGTATGCTTTGTGTGCTGTGGAGATGTGGAGATGTAGGTCGTAGGCATTGACGAGTTTTCATCCGGTTACTGTCTAGATTGAATTTGCTCGGCTGCTCGCACAACCCACCCCCGCACACGACGCCGGCGGACCGTCCGGAAAACGGGTGGCGATGAAGTGGGGAGGGTGGTAATGGTGGAAGTGTCCTTCTTGGCGGCTTGCAGCAGCGGAAGCATGCGGTTTTACACCACTGCTAGGGAGCGGCGCGACCAGGCCTTCCGTTTGCAATGGAAACCCATGCCCTCCCGCTGCTCGCCCGCCCGCCCCCTCCTACGTCCTTTGCTTTGCTATCGAAACCCGGGCTGCCGGATTAAGAAGAGTGGAGCGATGTTGCCCGTTGATGAAATTAATTGAATACTAAACCTTGACGAGTGAAGAATAATAACGAACTCCGCCGGCACGGGTGCGCTGTGCGGCTTCCGCTGTTTGTGGAACGTGGAGGTGCGGGGCGGGTGTGCATTTAAAATAAAAATGATACCGTGTATGATTGAGAGGAAAACATCCGCTCCGTCTGCAGGCATATTGGGTTGCGATGGAGTTGTTTGTTCCCGCCGGCGGGATGTGTAATTTAAGATCATTCGCGTTGCAAGACTGGCGCAATGGAGCACGTTGTCGGCCGAAATAGTGTCGTATCTTTGTGCTCGATCGCACTGGTAATGACGCCTAAACGTATGCATGCAATCATAATTAGCAGGCCCAAATCAGTTGACCGTGTGGTTCTGAAGGAAATTTATATGGTTCGTGGGAACTGGTAAGTTTTGTAGATAAAATATAGGCCAGACTAAAAAAAGGATTTTTTTTTCTCACAAAATGAGCACTAAATTGTGCCTGCTGTGCTGTGAACTAATACATCAGCGGGGAGCTACACCAACTTTTGGACAGAATTAAAGCAAAAAATATTACCTCGGGAATGGGTTCGTTCATTAGCAGCGGAATCAATAACTGGAACGGAATAGGCGCTTTATTAATTCCTGGACTAATTCGGGTCGTAATTCGTTGCTTGATTGAGATAAATAATTGTTGGGCATCAGTTTCCACGCGATATATGAGTTCTGCATAAGGTATCAGTTGCCATGTTTATTCCAACAGTATTCCTACAGCTGTATGATACAGGATTAGCGATGTAGGAACGGTTTGGGATCAGGATCAGTTCCAGGGATCAGGATGGGATCTGTATAATCACTTAAGGATCAATTCCAGGAACGGAAAGACTTCCGTAAAGGCATCGGAACCGATATGCGTTCATGATCAGTTCCAAAGTTGGTATATGTTCAGGGTTAGGCCCATGACAGGTATGGCATCAGGACCAGTTTCAGGACCTGTTGGTATAAGTTCAGGAGCGGTTTAAAGATCAGTGTGGGTACACAACCAGTTCTGGGACGGGTATGGAATGTGTATAAGTTCCAGGACCTGTATAGATTCAGGATCAGTTTCACGACCGGTATGGGACGCAGAACAATTTCTGAACCGGTAATAGTTGTAAGTGAGTTATGAGGAGCGTTATGAGTTCAAGACCACTTCCAGGACGTGTACAGGTTCTGTAAAAGTTTCAGGACCGGTATGGGTTTATTATCAGTTCAGAAGCGGTATGCCATCAGCATCAGTTCCTGAACCGTTATGGAATCAGTACCAATACCAGGATTTATATAGGTTCTGTATTAGTTCTGGGATTGGTATGCGGTAACAGTTCTTCTTCTTCTTCTTCTTCTTCTTCTTCTTCTTCTTCTTCTTCTTCTTCTTCTTCTTCTTCTTCTTCTTCTTCTTCTTCTTTTTATTCTTCTTCTTCTTCTTCTTCTACTTCTTCTTCTTCTTCTTCTTCTTCTTCTTCTTCTTCATTTTATTTTTCTTCTTATTTTGCTTCTTCTTCTTCTTCTTCTTCTTCTTCATTTTATTTTTCTTCTTATTTTGCTTCTTCTTCTTCTTCTTCTTCTTCTTCTTCTTCTTCTTCTTATTCATTTTATTTTTCTTCTTATTTTGCTTCTTCTTCTTCTTCTTCTTCTTCTTCTTCTTCTTATTCTTCTTCTTCTTCTTCTTTTTCTTCTTCCTTTTCTCCTTCTTCTTCTTCTTCTTCTTCTTCTTCTTCTTCTTCTACTTCGTTTTCTTCTTTCTCTTCTGCTTGTTCTTCTTCGTCTACTTCTTCTTTTTGGCGTTGTGGGTTTTTATAGAAATATTGTACAATAGTATGTTGATTATACTTGACTACTTCAGCATATAGGACTACAGTCAACTCTCTCTCTCTCTTATTTGAGAAGCAATGGGACTATCGAATAAAAGGGTTCACTGAAGGTGAAAGTGAATTAAAAGTCCATACAAATTAGAAAGAGAGAAGAACATTTAATATGCAGCCTTGACTGTTGCTGAAAGAAACTTCGAACGCGACTGCAGATTGGAGCATACATCATTCAAGAACCATGGCAACACCATACACAAATAATAAGAGGAGTATAGATTTCAGAGGTTTTCCAAATTGGAGAGCGAAAAATGTACTGAAAATGAAGGGACTGTGAAACATGTTCAAATAAGAGGGGGTTTGCAAATTGAAGAGGTCTCAAATAAGAGAGCGTTCACAGTGTTTGTTTCTTATGCTTGACGTCACAACATAAATAAGGTTAATGGGCAAAGTAGGACATAAATCAAACTCAAATTACAATACAATACTGGTCCCGAGTAGCTTTGCTCTGCTTTGTTTTAACCTACAATCAGTAAGCAAATCCACAATGAAAAAATATCAAACCATGTCGATTTGTCAATTTAAAATCCATCCACTAATGTAAAACTACAAACATTGATTGCCATTTGTACATCACAATCCTAAATTTGCTCTGCTAAAAAAGAATCGCTATAAACTAAGCTTTCTCTCTCCTCTCGGCCCACTCCAAAAAAAAAAAAACGGTACGTTGTCACGGAACCATCCACACATTCGACTGAAACCGGCGCACAAATTGACCATTCGTGCGGTGGCAGAATTTTCGCCGTTGGTCCGTTTGCATAAATTTATCATGTGCAGCGAAAGCCGTGCTGAAGCAACGGCAACGACTTGATATTTATGAGCGCACGCTCTCGCGCGTCCTCTGGGAAAGGGTCGTGGTCGTCGTCGTCGTCGGTAAAGGTAAGAAATTAATTTATCCAATCTCACCTCCGGGGGCATTCCGTCCCCCTTTTTTTGTCAACCCGTGATCCCGAACCGCCGGCGAGCGTTGCCGAGGAGCCTGCGAGGCTGCGAAATCGATGCAACGGCTGCTGGTAAGTTGCCAACTTTGGTATCTGCCGTCTGGTTGTGCTGCTGCTTCTGCTGCTGTTTTGGCATGATCCTTTCGGTTCGGTGATTGTCGGTTTTGTTGAAAAACAGTGACACACTCACACATACACACACACACACACACACACACACACAGGCCCTGTTGGACCCGTCTAGAGACCGGTCCCGGTGTGCCGGTCAAAGTTCGGGTTAAAATACCTTTCAACCAGAAGGGGTTGTTTTTAAAAACGGAAAGGGGTAGCGAAGAAGATTGCGATGAGGGGGGGGGGGGGGGTGAAGGTTTCGTTTTCTTCGTCCCGTGTCTCGCTCGCCGTTCGCCAGCTCAATCACTCGATAGCTTTCTTTATGTGTTTTCTTTCGTTCCGGGCCTTTTTCTTTTCTTTCTCAACAGAGGTTGTGCACCTCTTCTTTTTACGCTGGAACCCCCATTCCACCCTGCTCCCCAGTTTCACTCTAAGTTTGCAATCAGAGAATGACCACGAAGGAAGAAGGGGGGGGGGGGGGAGGGGTTGGGGCCGTTCAGGCTCCGGGCCGTGGATCAGGGGAAACCGTAAGCGAAATCGTGAAATCTCCGGAGCGCTTTTACGCGACAAATCCTTAAGCACAAACAACTTCCGCATTGCAGATGTGAGGCATTTTGTCCTTGTGGTCGTTGCCGACCGTGTGCGGGACCGAGTGCGGTCAGTGCGAGGTGAATGGGGTTAAAAAGGGGGGGGGGGGGGGGGGGGTTGAGGTTCGGACCGCTCGTGCTCGTTTGATCGAGTAAAACATTTCACATTTCCCAGTATGGGCTGCCCACCCCGCCGACCCGTCTCGGTGGCTGTTTCCCACTCCTCTATGGCGTGGTTCACGCTGGGGAAGGATCGTACGAGACTTGCTACGAACAGCCGATTGGGTGAGGGACATCAAACGGCAATAGTTCCCGCTTTGCTCTGAAGTTTTATTTCATCGCAGCAACCAGAACGGACCCGTGCGAGCGAATGGTAGTGCAAGTGAGTGTAAGAGAGAGAGAGAGAGAGATAGAGAGGGAACGAGGGGTTGTACAGCTCGTTGTACGAGCTGTGGTGTAGGATCGTGGTGTCGGAGTTTTGCATTGTGGATTGATTTGGTATTAGCGGACGAAACGAAGGATTACCATTATCCCTTAGCGTTGCTGGCGTATACTGCAGCGCAGTGGAGACGTTTCCCGCTCAACCATTATCCATTGATGAATTAATTGGCAGTTTGTTGTCAATGGTTACGCTACGTGGCGTGGCATACAGATTGATTTATATGGTTGGAATGCATCACAGCTCAAAAGAAAACAGCTGTGGCAGTGTGCAACGGTCCGTTAGGTAAGTGCGGATGTAGAGAGCAAAATCTAGGCCGAGTGAAAAATTTGCAAATGATAATAAAAACAATACTATCTTCATTACTGTAGTAAACTACCAGGCGCCTCCATGTACTAGACGCCACCATGCACTAGGCGCCTCCATGTACTAGACGCCACCATGCACTAGGCGCCTCCATGTACTAGACGCCACCATACACTAGGCGCCTCCATTTTCCAGACACTCCCACACACCACACGTGCCTCCTTGTAGTTAAAATATAAAACGATCCAATAAAGTTGCTCCGTAAAATAACCTTTTCGAATTACTTCAGTGCACAGCTTCGATGGGTAAAAAAAACTGTATAAAATTTATCTCATTGCATTAATACAAAATTGCTATGATCGTAACTAGCTGTGATCGCTACCCCTTGCCATCCTGCTGATGCTGACAACTTGTCCCTAAATCGACGCAACGTTCAAGTCACCCAGTGCAGCACACAGCTCCTCACCGCAGTGCGAGATTTTCACCGAAGCAACAACAACAACAACAACAACAACCGCAATCGAGATCGCAACAATCCGATTAGATTCGTCCGGTTCGGCGTGGGGTGCCGCAAACGTACGGTTTTGGCGACCCGGGCTGTTTGTTTTCATGCTGCGCTGCGCGTTCACCTTCCACAGCAGAATATGTGTTTTTGATCTCGGGCGAACCACCATTTTCGCAATGACGCAAATCGTAAGACGCACACACACGCAAACACACAGCCGAGCAAACAAACTGCACGCTGCCGGAGGGTTGGCCGGGATCGGTTGCCGTTATCAAAGCAGCAAGGATGGTTTGCTCGCCAAAGAAAAACGGCCCCATGCTGTGGATGCGGGTGGGCGGCGGCTCTGAAGTTGATCCATCGGTCGGGCGTGTTTAAGTGTCGCATGCGAGTAACGGTTGCGCTCTCGGTTTCACCTTGGCGCTCGCGTTTCTCGGGGGGGTTCGCTTTGTTCCGGAACGATAGGCGAGACTGGTTCACAGGTTGGCTGAGGGTTTGTTGTTGTGTTTTGTTTTTTTTTTTGTGTCTGTTTGTGGTCGTAAATGTAAAATACATGCAGGAGTGCAAATGAGGCAAGCGACCACAGGACGCAGGCGAGTGGCATGTGGTGGCAATTATATGGTGCAGCAAAAAAAAAATTAAATAATACATGTTTGCAGACAAAACGATACGACTGCCAGTAAATCATCCATTAACTTTAGCTCCTATTTGCAGTATGCCGCGTTTTGCATATTTAAGTGACCGCGTGCAACAAACAACAACAATAGCAGCAACAAAACACACACACACACACACACACACATGCACACCTTGAAGCAAAAACGTGGTCCAAGCTGGTACAGCCGCAGACTATTACCGTAAAGCGCGCTGAAGCTAGCATTATTTTATTTTTAAACCCATCTGCAGCCCATTTAAAACGATTAGTGTAGCGGAGTCGGAGCTCATCGGTTCGTACTGGGTCCAGGGGGTTGAGGACAGAGGGGCAAAAGCAATAAACGTTTGATTTAAATCGACAAATTTAAAACAGTTCCAGGGTCGTGCGGGTCGGCGTAGAAACGTGACACGGGGAAGCGGCTATTAAACCGGGTTGGTAGCACAAATGATGAAATAATTTACTGGCAGGCTTTTGGAATACGGGTGCATTTGCTTCCGTTACCTCCCGGGCACGATAAGTAGGTGCTGGACAGTGAGAGCTAATCGAAGAGAAGCTCAACATGGGAAATGAGGCGTCACGCATATTAAATGCGATATAGCTTAATAAAGTGATATACAGAGCTTACCACAACTATATGGACAGTCGGAAAATCGATAAGAGATAGATAAAAACAGTGAATGTATGAGTTGTGCAGAGTACTATTGCACATCTTTGTATATTTTTTTTAAATTTTTCAAAACGTTTTTACACGACTTATTATGAAAAAACAATTTTATGTTCGTACCATAACTATAGAAACACTTCGAAAAAACAGGGTTTTTTTGTGCTAACTAACGCATTTAAAAATCATTCAAAAATATAAATAACATATTCAAGCAGTGTTTTAAAGAAAAATGTTTTTAAACGATTTTTAAAAAGTGTATGTATAACTTATTTTGAGGTTTTATAAGTTTTATGAGAGCAATAATCGACATATAATTTGTTGGATGGATTATCAACAAACTTTAAAATTAGCCTTAAAGCCAACATTCTAATAGTGCTTTCATGAAAGTTTGGTAAAGATTGCTTCGTTTTAGGTAATGAAATATGATAAGTGAATATTAAATTAATCAGTGGTCCTATTGATTTGTTCGCCACTGTACATTCACTGTTTTTATCTATCTCGCACGGATTTGCCACAAATCGCGAAAAACGACTGTCCATATAGTTGTGGTAGGCGCTGTAGCTGAAACTCGTTAAATAAAATAGCTTATATGCAAGGTTTTAAAAACATCTTTTCTTATGTTATGTTCATAGGTTCGAATTGCCATTTTCGTCACTTTAAATCTAGACAGTTTAAGATTCATTTCAAGTCAATTTATTGAACAAAATGGTTACGGATCGCCAACGTCTACGTTTTCAATATAAAACTCAACAAATTGTAAAGTAAAATGTGTGATTTTGCTAATGCTTTTGGATTGCAAACTGACCACTACTGCAATGACGTTTCATTTGCAATCCCAAGCAAATCTTACCTTTGTTTTGATGGCAATAGTTGTTGATAACATGTCCTCAGTTGATTAAAGAACTTATATAATATAAACAAATCATTTAACAGTTGTAAACAAGTTCATAATCTATAAAAAGATAAAGACAAGTGTCAAACGCTTGAACAATTCATTACTAGTTTGTTGTTTTACTCTTTAGCTAATTATATCATCAAACCGATCATCGTCGTATTAGTAAGTTCATAATTAATAAGTATTTTGTTTATTTTGTAAAAATATCTTTTATTTTAATTGTACTAAAAATTCAGTATTTTGCAGTAGCGGACGACCGAAGCCATTACTCAAACTCCGCGCAGTATAAAACATCGATGGAAGTCTTTGTTCCATTCAATTCCATGTATTTAGTGTGTACCACGAGCATGACATATTTTTGATTTTTTTTTTAAACATTTCAAATGATTTTATGAAGTAATTGGGTGTCATTACAGGATTTTTCAATTGAGTTTAGACTCACAGCATACTTTTTTTTTAAATAGTCGCAATAGATCCTTCTAGATTCTAGTCTAGCACGTCTAGTTTTGATGACGTGCAATGGATCATTGACTAGGAGCAATTGATTTCAGCAGCCCTTTGCCTGACAGTTTAAGAGCGTATATAACACCCGGTGTGACAGATCGACTTGAATATTTATCTGTTAATAATATTTAACTTCATGCACCCATTAGTTTAAACGATTTGTTTTATTGTTATTTATCATTCACAAAATAATAGATAAATCTGATCTGATAGGTCTTCGGTGCTATTGTTTTAATTTTATGAATGTACAATACAAATTAAAAGCATTTAACGGCTGAATTTTAACATTGCAGTAGTGGACCCATAGGCATAACCTAACCATAAGCTAGATTGAGCAAGTTTTTCAGAGTGACCATGTGTAGTTCTATCGATTTTCGACCGAATATCGGGTTACAATTGAGCACACTAAAACAAAATTTTTCTAACCTAAAAGCTAAGATTTTTTTATATTTTGATTATTTAGTAAATATTTAGACTTTTTTGAATTTCATGAGTTAATGAAAAGTTGTTTTTACCGAAAATTATCGAAATTTCCATTAGATTTCCTACCTGTAACCTCTAAAAACAAACTGATCACTCTGCACCAGCAACCGGTCTGCTGAAGTCAATTGCTCCTACTCAATAATCCATTGCACGTAATCAAAAATAGACGATGCTGTTCAAGAATCTATTGCAACTATTCAAAAGTATGCCGCTAGTCTAAACTCAACTGAAAATAGCCTGTACATTTTGAGCAATGTTTATTTGTTGATCGTACATGAGCTGGGGAAAAAGTGAACGCATGTTTTAGTTGTTGCCGCAGCATATTTTCATGTTCATGTTATACATTCACAGCTATGCATTCAAAATATCATCCATTAGCTTTGAAAAAAAACAAAAACAGTTAATGGATGATGTTTCGAATGCATAGCTGTGAATGTATAACATGAAAATGAAAATATTGTTTTTTGTTAATTACAAAATGAAAAAAAAAGTAACAAAAAACTATCAAAAACATGCGCTTTACCGGCTCAAACAATGTCGGATATAGGTAGGAAATGGCGTCCAATGAGGGCTTCATCTTTTTTTTTGCTTGTATGTAATGATTTTCTTGATAAACAAAATGTCATAATGCATACATTTAGGCGTTTACGGAAACCGATCAAAGAGAATTATTTGCCTTCTCCGGACCGGAATATTGAAATTGAACGTAGTCCTTTCAAAGCGCCTAAAGGTATGCAAATGTACGTACGTCTTACCGTTCCCAGTGCCCCGCAATCGTTCGGAGTGTGCAAACATTGTAATATCACACCAATCGGGTCAGAGCAGTGAGCCTGACAGTTTGGCCCTCCAGCTGGGTTGACATTGACAACAATTGCACTCCTCGTAAACCGTGCACGCTCGAGCACGGTGCTTCCAGTGGCCCTTTTCGACACTCGGCAGTGCGTGCTGCTCTACACACAAACTGCACACTTTTCATTAGAATGAACTACCCGCCACTTCGGTGCGGTGCACCAGCGGTGCGATCCACAAAGCGGAGGTGTTTCATCCAACCAACTGTGCCAACACACTCCTTCCTCTCTCTCTCTGCATACCCTTCGGATTAAAAAAAAAAGATTCCAATAAGGACTACTTTGCGCTGCTGTCACGCAACAATGGTCATTTTAATTTGTAATTATGTTCCACCACTCAGGGGTAAAGGTGCGCGCACGGTTTGGCACCGTTTTCTCTGCAAAATGTGGGTCGAGCGTGCGTGTGTGTGTGTGCGATTTCAAACAGCTTCACACACTCTCTCTCGCATCGTGCCGCTCGCTCGCTCGCTCGCTGTGGTCGGAATAATCAATCAACATAATAAACCACTCATTGCGGATAAAATGCGCCGGTTGTTGGTCCCGTCGGCCCGTGCGTGATGGGAACCGTGGGAGTGATAAGACGGCCGCCGTTTTTGGAGGGTCGCCGGGCGGCAGCGCTGTTTACGCGAATACGGCGAAAAGCTTTCAGCTGCTGCTGCTGCTGCCGCGGCCGGTGTTAATTGGGAGGCGCGAGGCACCGAGCGGCTACCGGTGCAGGTAGCCGCACACCCTTCAACTCGCGCTCTGCTCGGGCCGTGGCGTTACAAACGCGCGCCAGCAAGTTGCGCCAGCACGCAGCGAATAAACGCAAACGGAAGAAGGGGGGGGGGTGTGAAAGCTGTCCCCGACCGCTAGTAAAGCTGGGGCCTGCAATTTTAAACACGTTCGTACGCGCTCAATCGTCACCTTTGGCCGGCTGGTTTTTGTCTTGCCTGTTGTGTTTTGGCCAATTTTTTGACTCGCGTTTCTTTTTTTTTTTGGGGCGCTTTTCTGCGCTTTTCACTTTTTGCCTTGTACTTTCTGCTCTCAACCACCCCTCCCCCTCCCCCCTCTCCCCCTAGCAAGCCCCGAATCGACCCAGGATGGACGGACTAAAATGAACGGAACAGTCATTTCCATTCCGCTTCGCCTGCTAATGAGAAAAATGGCAACAATAATCACAACGATTAATAATAATTACGAGCGGACGGCTGTGACTGTATGTATGTGTGTGTGTGTGTGTGTGTGTGTCTGCGTGGCAATGGTGGTCCAAATGGCGGTTCCGGGGGCTTTTAGCTGTTGTAAGCGTTGTTGTTGCCGTTGCTGCTTCGCATGTTCGCTTTTTATGTTTCGCTTCCCAGGCGCGGAGGAAAGAAAATTGGTACCGCAATGAGTACCGGAACTGTATTACGGCTGTCGCTTGGCCCATTGTGCCCTTAATCCACGATTGTGCAGAGCATAGACAGCAATAGCACACACACACATACACAAGCAAATGAAAAGCAGAGGACAGCGCAAAAAAAAAAAACACAACATCCTCCGCGTAGCTCATAATGATGGAAACCAGACCTGTTCCCTCACGCGCTACTTCTTGGTGAGAGGGTTTTTAGTTCGATCATTTGCTGCCGGGCTTCTGCCCGTTCTATCCCCACTCTACCCACCTCTACCGATTGCATCCCTGTCGTGTACAAAACACATGTATTTCAATTAGGGATTCGTATCGAACTTTGAATGCAGGCGCCCACAAATTCACACACACACACACACACACACACACACACACACACACACACACACACACACACACACACACACACACACACACACACACACACACACACACACACACACAATCGGCATGCTAATGAGGTACCGATGCTAATGCTCGATGCAGTGTCATATTTTATGCTTTGCGAATCGGATAACAGGGTGCCCGGTGGTATTCTATCCTTCCTTCTTTCTCTTTCTCTTTCTCTCTCTCTCTCTCTCTCTCTCTCTCTCTCTCTCTCTCGGGCTGGGATTTTGCCGGGCAATATACGGCCCGAATGTTAATCATTTTGCGAACGCTAGCGGTTAACCCGTTTGTAATGTGACGCGTGGTTTTATTGCCACTTTTTCCACGGTTTTCAGCTGACGGCCTTTGAGATGTCAAAGGGGTGAATATGCCGGGTTTTTTTTGTTGTCTTACCACTTACCAAGGAGCCCACGCTCTTGTGGAGTTTCATAAAATGTGTACTTTTGTTCACTTTTCGCTGTTTTTTTTATTTTAGTTTGGAATTTTTGATCAAATATTAATTGATATTGATTGCGTATTGCAAAATGTAAGTTTGAATTTTGATATCAAATTAGATAAGCTATTGCTATTGGTATATGCTATTGGTTTTTGGTAACAAGAATCGTTTTTCGATTCATTTCTAATAAGATGGCCAACTTCGTAGCGCTTATTGGCATACTTTTAGGCGTTTAATTGCTACGCGTTGTGGAGCCAGCACGGCGGTGCCGAAGTGCCCCCGCCATCTTTGGACGAAGTCATTGGTGCCACCGAACAGCTGTAGTGTAACAAGTCAGCTGGCACCGATGATCTAGTGGCCGGTACAAGATGGGTTCGGAGCAGCGGCATGCCGTCACCATGCATCGGCGGATTGTGAGGATTTGGGCATTCAGGAAGAACGAACCGGACGAGCGGAAACTGGGTGTCATATACCCACCAGTGTACAAAACGGGCGACAGGCTGGACTGTGCCAACTTCCGTGCCATCACAGTCACCTGCATGCACTTTCGTCGGCAGTTAACCAGCCTGGATTTGTTGGAGGACATCTTTACTCTACGGCAGATCCTCCAGAAATGCCGACAGCACCAGATCCGGGCCACGATTTTCACCGCGTTCTCTCCAATTCCTTGCCTTCGCGGATGACATCGACGTATTAATGCGAAGCGTACACCCGACTGAAACGCGGATTGAATTGAGGATACCTGAGGAAAGTACCTGCTTGCCGGGGGCTCTGACCGTGATAGAGCCCGACTCGGAAGCAGAGTATCAGTTGACGGCGACGTTCTCGAGGTGGTAGAGGAGTTCTGCTACCTTTTGTACGATCGTAACCTCGGACAGCAACGTAAGCACGCGAAATCCGAAGGTGCATTGTTCAGGCAAGTCGTGCCTACTACGGGCTCCACCAACTCCTGCGATCCAGAAGACTCCAGCAACACACGGAGGACGCCAATGCACTCGCCATTTTCGAACGGCGGGTGCTAAGGACTATCTTTGGCGGTGTGTGTGAGCAGGGCGTGTGGAGAAGGAGGATGACCCACGAGCTAGCTGGATCAGGTGGAGTCGAACCTGTCGGAGATCGGATGCAGCCCAGGATCGAGTTTCCTGGAAACGGGTTGGCGACCTGGCCATGTCTACGAGACATGACTCCAAGAAGAAGAAGAATAATGATAATAATAATAATAATAATAATAATAATGAAAATAATAATAATAATAATAATAATAATAATAATGAAAACAATAATAATAATAATAATAATAATAATAATAATAATAATAGTAATAATAATAATAATTATAATATTAATAATAATAATAAAAATGATAATAATAATAATAATAGTAATAATAATAATAATAATAATAATAATAATAATAATAATAATAATAATAATAATATTTATAATAATAATAATAATAATAATTATAATAATAATAAAAATAATAACAATAACAATAACAATAATAATAATCCTAATAATAATAATAATAAGAATAATAATAATAATAATAACAATAATAATAATCATAATCATAATCATAATCATAATCATAATCATAATCATAATAATAATCATAATCATAATCATAATAATTAAAATATTAATAATTATATTAATAATAAGAAGAAGAAGTAGAAGAAGAGGAAAATTACTAGTTTTACCATAAAATACAATTAAAAGCACCATATTGCATACCTTCAGGCGTTATGTACAGATGTCATCAAGGTAAAGTTGATGTAGCTACCTTTATGACTTTTTTTTTAATGCTCAAATGACTGCATAACTAAATAAATGCACCAAAATGGTGCATGCCTTTCAGCGTTATAGACTTTTAGCGTCGTGCTACCTTGCTGCTAACGAGTGCTGATGACTTGTTTGCCCAGCGTGCATGTGCGGAATAGGGGGCAAAAAAAAAAATAAACAAACAATTCGTCTGCAGCTGCAAAGACAAACAAGGCTTGTTGTGCAAGTCCAGAGCGCCTGAAGGTAGGCAGAAAGCTCTTCCAATAACACTCCAGCGCCTGAATGATAGGCTAACCAATCAGCAACCGGTAACAAAAATTGCATTCTGGCGCAATTACAAAAGCTTTACATATAATTACAACCACACGGTTAGCTTTACTGTTCTTCAGTTGCAAACCAGCATGCTGGCAAGAACAAAACAAAACAAAAAAAAAACAAAAACAATCGCCCAGTCAGTCCATACAGTGCGGCAGATAAAAGTGTACCGGACAGCGAGCAACAACCTTGGCCTGCTCGGCCGCATCTCAAGACAGCAGCTCAGTTGCTACCCTCCGGTAAGCGACCCCCAGGACCAGATGCAAAACGTTCGCCCCATTGTGATGCAATGCCCGGGCACAGAGCACAGCGACGGTGTCCATCAATGAATGATTTCCAGTGCGTCGACAAGGACATATCATGTTGGCATTCACACGACCCGGCACAATTTGCCGCCTTGACGAGCCTTACACGTTTCAGGTCTTCTTTTGTCTTTCTCTCTCTCTCTCTCTCTCTCTCTCTCTCTCTCTCTCTCTCTCTCTATCTGTGTACGTGTGTATTGCTGTGTGCAGAGGTAGAGTGGACGGTACGAGCAAGCGGGCCAGGCAGGCCCAGGCAGTTTATTATTGTCGGTGATATACCGCTGGGAGTTGTTGATGGCGCTGGTGAGGCGGAACGGTGCCAGCGGGCACTGCGGGAAACGGGCTGGTGTACAACTACGGCCGGACACAGCCACTGCTAATTGAAGTTGCTGTCTTGGCTGAATGCGAAGCTCTGGAGGCGTTTCTGCCCTTGCTGCCTTTGCTTCTCCGACCGCACGAGACACAGGCCGCCCGCAACCCCGCACGGGTGGACACGATAAGGACGATAATAATGACCGTCAGCAGGACAATCACTACGGCAAATCGAACTTTCCTCCATCCCAAACACACACACGCGCACACACACACACACACACACACACACACACATGCGTGCTCGTAGACAGCACTGCTCGTCATCGGTTGTTTTGCGGATGCAACAGCTTCGGTCGCACTGGACCGAGCGCGTCCGGCCCGAATGTCCAGTGGCCGGGGCTCAGCATCCCTTCCACCCGCTGCATAATTTATTAATGAACGCCGACTATTTATGAAGTATTAATGCGTTTGTTTACGTCGTACGCGTTCGGTGGGCAGTTTCGTTTCGTTTGCGGTCGTCCCTGCTTTTAGCTGCTGGCGGGCAGCTGGCAATTAGGCTGGGGGCAAGTTCCAAAAACTACGCACAGAGCAGGACACACAAGCTGGCGGCAACAGTTGACAGTTGAAAGGCTCGACAAAGGCTCGAGGGGGCGGGCGGACGGATGCCTTTTATTGATTGTGGCTGCTCAGAAGTGGCAGCAAAGTGGGGATTAGTTTTTCAATTAACTCACTCGAGGCACAAAAGCTGGGACGGACCGGTAAGTAGGAACAATCGGATCGGAAATGTATTCGTCACTGCAAACTCCTTGCTGATGCCCGGTAGCAAGAGAGAGCGAGAGAGAAAGAGAGAGAAAATACAGGTACAACTGAATGGAAATCAGCAATGAAAAATATATCCGCGAGTGACATTCCTAGCTGGCATAGAAAATTCGTTGCAAACGGAGGAAAAACCAAGACAGCTCCGACAGTGATTGTCAACCTCGGTGAACAGTCTAAAAGGGCCCAAAGGTATGCAAAAGTATTGAATGTTTTATAGCATGTAATGGTCGCCTAAAGGTAGGCACATTTTCATTTTACTTCATGGTGTTCTGTATGCGCCTAGATGAATGCTTTTTGTTATACAAAATCAACTTATTTAACGCATTATGAAATTAAAAAAAAAACTAGAATACAACGTCGAAAATGTACATCTATAGTCAGTACCAGCAAACGTCACAATCGATCTTGCCATAAGTTATCGATCGTTGGCTTATATTTGAGCAAGCATCATGCTTAAAGTGATGCAAACAGCAAGATGCAATAAAAAAGCTTTTCAATTATACCTGAACATTCTAATCAAAGCATCAAATTATATCAGAACATTTTAATCAAAGTGTAGCTTCATTTTTTGAATTAAATTAATGTTACCAAATGAGCAAATTTGAGAAGCGCCTAAAAGTATGCAATTTTTCTTTCCATATGTATTTTGAGATAAATAATAGTTTGAAGCAGACAAATCAGAATTGAGCGCAGCAAAATGTAAAACTCGTGTTTTATTTTCATTCTTTTCGACAAAGACACTCTTGAACTCCTTCTGTACTCGCAAAATGAGTTAAAATAGGAAGGAAAATTAGGAAAAATACACAACAATTTTCATACAAAACGACTATTCTTCCATTAAAAAAATACACACACACACTAGTTCAGCAGCAAGTTGCCCACCACTGTCGCACAGTCGAGGAAGCGTACGGGCAAAGAATGCAAGCAGAAAAGGCCAAAACCTAGCCTGCACCGAAACCATGCGACTCGCTTTCATTATTCATGCCCCGCAGCGCGTTTCGCGCGTTTTCCGGCAGGGAGCTTCCAGCAAGGCTCGTGAAAGACGCGCGAAAGAAAGAGCAAACAAATGAAAAAAAAAAAAACCATTGCAACTACAGCTCGTTTGCCGCCGTCACCAGTGTTCGCCCAACTCCACTCGCCCACAGAGGAGGAAAGGGCTTTGGTGGAGGTAGATTTTTGTGTATCATCGCACCGGGTGAATTTATATCGTGTACCCCGCCCCGCCAGCCACCGTCTCGCGCGCACGGGAAAGCGCATCGTGGCGGTAGACGAAGCGAAGTTTTGCTTTTTTTTTTTTGCACACCGGCGAGCGCAAGCGAAACGAAGAAAATGCAAACCATTTGCATTCAAATTGACTCCTCGCACTCGGGCCCCCCCCCCCTTAGCCTCGTAGCGTGCGTACGTTCTTTTGTTTTCGGATGCCGTGGTGGGGGGGGGGGGGGGAGAAGTAGGTGACTGAGGGCGAAAGGAAGCGAAAGCGGAAGGCAGGGCTGTCAGTTTTTAAAATCTGTTTCGTTTATTTAAATGAGATTCAATTGACTTTCAAATACTTAACGCTATAGTAAAGAATTCCATACTATGTACAAATTGACAGTTTTGTTCACATACTTTTTGAGTGGTTTTCGCTCGGGGAAACGGGGAGGGGTGGGCGGAAGGAGCTCGAGGGCGCTCGCTTTGCCGTCTGCTTGAGTCTATGTTGCGTGTGCCGCAGCTGCTCCGGCCTGCCTGCTAGATCCCTTACCAATTAAGCTATAACGTGGTCCCCACCCCGTACCGCTCCACCGATGGGGATGCGATGCGGCAGGGTGGGAAGGGTTGGGGGAGGGCTGTAAGCCGAACAGTGTCGCTGTTGTCGCTATAATGACGGTAATTACAACATCACTTTCACTTTCCCGCATCGAGACGCGAGCTGACAACATGCGCGGGGAGGGGTTGGCATGGAGAGTCGGGGAGGGAAGATGAAGGTTAAAAATATGTTTATAATACAGTCGAGTTTTGCTCTTTCCTCTCTTATTTTTCTCTATCTATAAGCATAATTTCTATTTGTATATATAGCTCTAGTTGTATCTTTAATATGGATGCATGTCTGTGTGTGTGTATGTATATATGTATAAACCTATACGCTTTATAATACATGAACGAAAAGAAAAGTATAACGATTTCGTATGCGCTTTTTATCTGTGTATGTACAAACTATCGATAGATTGGATGCAAATTTCCCTCTCTTTCTACTCCCTCTTACTGGCGTACAATTGTCGGGCCCTCCGCTGTGACTACTCTGCGCGTGGTTGCATTCCCTTTTGTTTTGTTTTACTAGCATCATGCTTAGCTACTAAGATATATGTGTGTGTGTGTTCCGCGTTCCAAGCTGCTAAGGTTTGGGCACCAAGATTCGTCTTACCGATTAAGTACTTACTGCCTACTGCTTGAATGAGTTTGAACGATGTATTGTTGGGACAATCTGTTTGTTTGTTTTCGTTTTTTCGTGTGTGTGTGTGTGTTCCTGTTTTCTCGTTTTTTTTTATGCAATAAGACGCTACGTCAACCGGGGGAGGGTTCGTCGCCTACTGTAATGCGAATCGAGCGCCTTTAAAAAACGATACGAATTTCAGTCGAATGGCCTTAGCGAGAACTTTGGGGCGGAAAGTGGGCGACGAGATGGAGGTAACCTCCTCTCGCTTCTCCGTGCTTTCCCTTTCCCCTACTTCCCTCACACTCTCAATCTCTCTTTCGCTGGAGCTTGTGTTTACGTTTCTCCGGCGAGTACTTACGTGCTATGTTCTATTCTTACGCGAGTAGCTTGTTTTTTCCCTTCTCTCTCGATTTTCGCTTATATTATCCCTCCTTCCTTTTCTTCTCCCTCAACTCTAAGCACCGGTCGAAGGGGGGGGGGGGGGAGGGGGGGGGGAGTTGTTTCGCTTTGCTGCCCTAAATGAAATCTTAGCGAAGAGAGTTAAACCTATAAGAAGCGGCGAGCGGGCTGTACACGAGGCGAGCCGCCGCGACCGCCGCTGACTAAAAATTAATAGCTATACACATATTAAAAAAAGAAAAAAACAATTTGGTATATTCTCACATGATGCATTCTCTCGGGGCCACAGGCCAGCCAGACCCCCCCCCCCCCCCCCCGCAAACAAAATTAGGAAGGAAAAACCAATCGCCTCGCTGCCCCAATGTACATGTTTGTTTGTTTGCTTTTCTCTCGAATAAATTCCGTTCGGCTGCTTCGCTGTGCCGCCGTCCCAAAGCACACTTTATATCTCAGTGTGTGTGTGTGTGTGTGTGTGTGCGTGTGTGTGTGTCTTTGTTAAACCAAGCATATGGATACAGTAATATGGGGGAGGCAAGGTGCAAAGGTGAAAATGGTGTTGCGTGCAGTTTCGAAGCGCCTGCAAGGTAGGCAAACGTGCAGTGCAAGCAACAACAACAACACAACAAATGTGCTCAATCGCGCGCGCGTGCATCGCAGCTGGTGCGATACACGTACACTCTCACACCTTCACAAACGGCACACACACACACACATACACTTGCCAAAAACGAAGAAAGAATTATTTTAAGCTGCTTAGTTTGGTTTTGTTGTTGTCTCGTTCCGAATTCCTTTGCCAATTTGAAGTCACACACACACACATACACACACACACACACATACATATACGCATGGCGCACGGCCACAAGCACCAGCATGCATCAGCCTTGCATGGCTTTCGGTGTGATTTCCTCTCGTCCAATAATCCACCACCGCTCATGCCTCGCGCTTGTTTGTTTGTTTCATGGCGATTCATGATATTGGGATTTTTCTCCTTTTTAAAAAAAAAACAAAAGAAAGGCATTATAATGTACTAAACTCTTTACCCCCGCTCCGATGTTCAGCTAAACATGTGTACTTTTTTAAGCTAAAGCTAACGCTAAAGCGCTCACCATCCCTGTGCAGCGAGATTTTGCTTTGACTTTTCACCCCTTTTCGTACGTTTCGATGGAAAGTGGCGGCGTTGGAGTGTTTTTTTTTTTTTTTTTTTTGCTAGTCTAAAATTGTGTCTAACCTTTGCTGGCCTGCGAATATCTTCCACCTTTGCTGGGCGGAGGAGGAGGAGGAGAAAAGGGGAGAGGGATGGTTTAGCAGCGAATCGCTAAAGCAGCTTGCGCGCACATCGTAAGCAACACGTCAAGCTGCGTGTATATCCCTATATAAACACTCCAAGTATATATGTATATATGCACACACACACACACACACACACACACACACACACGTATGTACACGCAAGTGTAAACTCACACATCGCACGCTCGCACGCACATTGTCGTATTTAAGCTATGAGTAGACGAGCTTTGATGAATTCCTTTTACCAGCATTTGGCTACCCTCCTTCCGCTTGTATGTGCAGCACATGTGTCACTGTGATTGTGTGTTTCGTGTAATTGTTTTTTTTTTAACATTCTTTTGTAGTGTGTTTTTGGTTTGCTCCTGTTTTCCTACATTTTTGCTTTCTCATTTAATAAGGCCACACATTTTGAATCAAAATAGATTTAAAAAAAAAAACAAACGTTAAACGATCAAACGGTGCTGCTGCTGCACATGCTAATTTTGCCTTTGGGTGTTTGTGCGTGTGTGTGTGTGTGTTTATGTACGTTTGTTTGTATGACACGCTCCATACACATCCATTACATCTCAGGCAGTTGGCATGAGCGGGGTGACGGGGAAGGGGCAGATACAAAACAAAACTGCATACAGTCGCCCCGGAACCGGGGGGCCGAAAAGAAGACCAAAACATTAAGCATCGCTTCCTATGCTGTCACGCTCGTTTGGCTGCGGAGTATGACGCAGGAAAGCTGGAAAAAAAAATGAAAGTTTCCTACTCCAATGTGCGTGTGTGCTTTGTTTTTGCCCACAAAATTAGACCTGTTTCGCTATCTGGTAGCAATTAGGGGGCCGTCCATAAACAACGTAACAATTTTATTTTTGTTCGTTTTTGGCATTACATCATTTATGGACGATCTCTTAATGCAATCATTGCACACGGGCGCATTTACAGCCTAGGATTGATTACTTCTGGTCAATATGATCTAATGGCCACGCGTGTGTATCTGTGTGTGTGTCGTGTGCTGGTTCCAAGCATTGATAAAATCACTCACACACATTCACACACACACTCTCTCTCTCTCTTATCCACTCATGAGGAAACGAAAATTAAAAAAAAATACCTATCCTACACATGGAGACACGGATGCCCCTAGATGGCTGCAAGCCCGCAAAGCAGCACAGTGCGCGAGGGGGGATGGGGGGTTTTGGCTTGGCGCGGGAGCGAGGAGCGCGAGGAAACGATGGAAGGAGACGGGTGCGGGGCCGCCGCTCTGCACGCTCTCGATGGCTCGGTGGTGGATGGGGGTGGTGCGGAGCCGCCGCCCCGCTAGACGTGGGTCGCCAGCGCCCCCTTGCGTATGTCCCCGTTCGCGGGCAGTATGAACTGGCCCGGGGCCGGGCTGCCCGTCTGTCCGGCGGCCACCTGGCCGCCCTGCTGCTGCTGCTGCTGGGCCGCGGTTCCGGCCGGGTCGCTGCTGCCGGCACTGGTCGACCGGATCGATTCCGGGCTGGTCAGGCTCGAGCCGATGCCGATGACGCTGCCCGAGTTGACGCCCATGTTGACGCCCATCAGCAGGGCGCTGGTCGGATGCCGGCCGGCACTGTACGGTGGCGGGGCCGGCGTCATCGCCGGGTTGGCCGTGCTGGGCGGGGGCAGCGGGGGCAGATGGGTGCTGCTGCTGCGCAGGTACGGATTGCCGTACGTCGCGCTGTACCGCGGATCTATGCTCGGTGCGTTCATCAGGGATGTATCTGTTTTTGTTTTTTTTTTTTTCATGGCGAAGAGATTAAGGTTGAAGATACGGGTGGTGAGTTTGTGTATCCTGAGATGCTTGTAATGCTACTTTTGTTTTTTTGTTTTTGGAGAAAAGTACTAAACGACAAAAAGAAAGACTTACTCATCAAACCGGCCGACAGCGAGCCCATGCCGCTCTGGATGCTGGGCAGCCCGTTGTCCTGCCGCAGCTCACGGTTCCGCGTCAGGCTTAGGTTGCCGTTCGGCAGCTGCCCGTTGCTCGATATGTGCATCGGCAGGTTGTAGTCTTGGGCGTAGTCGACGTACGGCACGTACCCACCATTGCTTTGTCCAATTTTCGCCTGCAGCGTCGAACCAATGCCGTCGGAATAGTCACCCGAGTAGCTGGGGAGTGAAAGAAAACAGAACGAAACAAAAAGACGCTCAATTAAATACCGCCCGAATGGTATGCAACGTGCATCGCAAACTATCGTTTTTTACAACCAAAACTCCCAAACTTACCGATAATCGTTGGGAATGCGAACCGGGCCGGCTAGCGGTACACCACCACCACCACCGCCACCGCCACCACCTCCACTGACCACTCCTCCTCCTACTCCTCCTCCTCCACCGCCACTATTGTTGCTGCCGCCGCTCGACGAGCCCATCATGTTCATTGCCAGCCGGGTCGCGATACTGTCCGTGCCGGAGCAGGTTTCGGAGTACTCGTGGTCCCGGTCAATCTTCAGGTCGCTCACGTTGGACGACCGGTCGCTCTCCTTGCACGTCTTTTCCGTCATGTAATGCTGCTTTGCAAAAAAGAAGAAAACAGCAAATAAAAAGTTAATGTATAAGTAACACATTTCCCTGCGGTGCCCCCCCCCACTTACATCCGTAATGACGTCCGCCGGCGGCAGCTTCTTGTTGCCCTTCCGCTCGCAGCAGCACAGGCTCACCACCAGCACCAGCACGAACGTGATGAACACGACCGCCACGATCAGTATGATGACGACCGGCAGCGACGACGACTCCATCGGTGCGAACTGTATCTCGAGCGAGTCGCTGCCGTACTCGTTCAGCACGGTGCAGTTGTACACGCCGAAGTGCTGCCGCTTGCTCTTCGGTATGATCAGCGTGGACCGGACGCCCTCGGGCGAATGGTTCTCCAGTATCGTGTGCTCGTTCTCGCCGCTCACCTCCAGCCCGTTGTACGTCCAGATCACCTGCTTCGCCTTCGGGATCGCGATCGCGTCGCACTGGATCTGCGAGTTGTCGTTCACCGAGCCGTACTGCTGGCGGGGCGACCGGATCGTCGGCGGGCCCTTGAGCTGGATCGCCGCCGTCGCCTCGATGTCCGGGAAGCCGCGCACGCTCGCCTTGCAGCAGTACCGGCCGGCCGTTTCGCGCGTCGCCATCAGCGTGATGTTCGCGCTGCTGGACACGATCCGGCCGGACTCCTCGTGCACCCAGATGATCTCGGGCGGCGGATTGCCGTCCACGTCGCAGGCCAGCGTCACCTTCCGGTCGAGGTCCGTCTCGACCGACTGGGGCCGGGTGCGGAACGTCGGCCCGTAGCTGATGTCGAGGATTTCGCTCTCCTCGCTCTTGCCGACCGCGTTGTGCACCTCGCACTTGATCACCGCGTCGTGGTACTCCTTCGAGACGTTGTGTATGACCTGTTTGTTTTGTGAAATGAAACCGTTGCGCTCAGTACTGACGCGTGTGCTTAGACAGCTGCTGCACTGCATCACTTACCAGTTCCGTCGTGTAGTCGCCCACGATCGGTTCGTCCGCCCTGTACCATCGGTAGGTGACGTCGCTTGGGTTCGCGTCGGCCCGGCACGACAGCCGCACCTCGGCCCCTTCCGGGATGCGACCGCCGGCCAGTGCGCCACCGACGACGCTCACGCTTACCTTCGGCGCGTACTTCACCTCCAGCTTGAGCCGCACCGACCGGTACGTCCGGTCGGCCGTGTTCTGCGCCTGGCAGGTGAAGGACGTGTTGTGGTGCTCCTTCTTCGGCGTCAGCTTCAGGATCGATTTCGCGGTGAAGCGGCCGGTATCGCCCATCGGTTCCTTCACGTACTCGATGCCCTTGGTGAGCACCGTGCCGTGCCCGTCGATCCAGGTAATTTCGGCCGCCGGTTTGCCGCCGACCGACACACACTCGAGCTCAATCTCCCGATCCTCGGTCGTGACCAGAAAGTCACCCTGCACTATTTTCGGCGGTTCCGGCGGAACTAATACTGTCAGCGTGGCGAAGCTCGACCTAATGCCGGGCGTACCTGCAGGAGAGGGTACGGTAGCGGGAAAGCGTATGTCAGCACGTGATGTACACACTGGGTAAGAATGAGTGAGTGAGTTGAGTGCAAGCAACAGGAAGAGCACTCATTGGCGATATACCTCTTTGCAAAATTGACACTCAGCTCAGCTCACTCATCGAGATTTTAATGTATTGTGAGTTTTCCACTTTTTTAGTAAATTAATTTGCAATGTGTTACTTTTCTCATCATACAGTAACTCACTAACAGATAATTATATCATAAGACAGGTAAAATTGAGGTAAAGAGCAACATCTTCACGAGTTATTTCACTTCTAGCGAACCCTAGAAGCTAAAATGCTCTGAGTGGGAACTCATTTTGGAATAAAATTTCGAAATCTGATTTAACTCTTCATGCCATCACTCCCTCCAAGATATTCTATGAGTTACATAACTCTTTTGAGCGCTAAATCACGAGGAATGATACTCTACTGCGACTCGTTCACTGTGAAATGAGTCATTCTCAAGTTAAATCATTCTTTTGCGAGTTCATCCGAAATGAGTGATTGTCACTCAGGGTGAACTAAACAATCATAGGGCAAATAACTCTTTCGAGAGCTTATCTTCGATGAGTCGTTTAGCTCTTTAGATGTAGCGCTAATTACTAAAGTGAGTGGAAGAACTCTTTCCAGAACTCATTGTCGAATGAGTGATTTAGCTCTCAGTGACTACTAGTAACCCGCTCATATTACTTTTTAATAACTCTTAGTGAGTGAGTTAAACATTTGAGCCACACTAACTCATACGCTCTGAAGTAACTCACGCTGCTGAGTGGATCACTTCTCAGCTCACACTTACCATCCTTTCCGCGGCCCACCTGGCACTGGTACCGTGCCTCGTCGTCCAGCATCAGCGGGTAGATCTCGAGCGAGTAGTCGCCCTCCTCGTCGCTCCCGACCATCGAGTAGCGGTCGAAGCCGCTCAGGTTCCGGTGCCACCCGAGCCCGAAGTCATCCTTCGTCCACTGGAGCTGGCCCACCTTCGACTCGACCCGGCAGGGCAGCGTCACCCGCGACCCCACTATTGCCGTCTGGTTCTGCGGTTCCATCGCAAACTTTTGCACTCCACCACCACCACCACTGCTGCTACCGGCACTGGCCGTGGTGTGCACCACCGTCCGGGAGAGGAGCAGCGCGAACGTGCCGTACACTAGCACCGTAAACCGCAGGCTTCCGTTTGCCATTTTTCGGTGTATTTTTTGTTGTTGTGTTTTTTTTTGTGGTTTGTTTGTCACTTTTCGCAAAGCAGCTCCCTACTACTGCTGTGTCTGCGCTCAATCGTCGGTCGTCTTCGTCGGCAAGGTCGCGTCGGCTACCGGCCCCGATGCATCTCCGAGTGCGCCTAGTACGGCTGTGCACTAGTCGGGACCTGCAACGAAAAAAAAAAAAAGATGCAAAAAATAGATTAGTATTTCCGCGATTGAAGCGATAACCCCTTGGGCGCAAGGGGTGGAATGAAGTTAATTTTACGCCCCGAGAAAAAAAAACGTAAATAAAGGGAAAACCACCCATCATCAAACCGCCATCATGGGTTTCATTTCGGTGGCAATAACAATTGAGTGAGTGTGTTTTCCCGCCAGCAGACAGCGATGGATGATTTTGATGGCCCGTTTTACCTGTGTGCGCGCACACACGTACAGATGCGGAAGGGGGCGATAATGTCTCCCCCTACCCTACCACCATCGCTAGGCATCAATTCCGCCCCTCCGATACAAATCAGACCCAAGCGGCAAGATTGATTTTCCGTTTCGTATTTTTTTTTTGCTGCTGCTGCCTCCGAGATGAGGTGAGATGATTCAATTTCTCATCGGGGAGACGAACCAAACACAACAAAAAAAATACAACCAAAAATCAAACAAAAAGACAATCTCTTCCACTCCGCTGGCACCGTCGACGAAAAGTGTGAACGGTGGAAGAGCCCAACAATTATCTGGCGTGCGGGGCAGTAGCCTGTAGAGGCCAGAAAGAGAGACAGAGGGTGAGACAGCGAGAGAGAGAGAGAGAGAGAGAGAGAAAGGGATGCAAAAGGTAATCCTCTGCGGAGGCACACTCGCACAGCACCGTTCCGATCCGCTCCTTCTTGTTTCGTTGCCGATCTGATTGAAAGTGGAGCAATCGACCGGTTCCGATTGTTACTAGCCTATCGCACGCTCCCCTCTCGCTCTCCTTTACCCACAGATGCACAGTAAGCAGGAAAAGAGAGAGAGAGAGAGAGAGAGAGAGAGAGAGAGAGAGGGGGGAGGGGGAAAAAACGAGCACAAAAATGGTTGTCAGTATGTAAATGACAGTGGTTTTTTACGAGCAGTTCGATCGAATTTCGGAGGATTGTGATTTGATTTTATGCCCCAAACTGCCACGGGACTCGGTAATCCGTCGAGTTGCTCATCTCAGCTCCGCTCTTTGCCTTACTGCGCTCTCCCCCCCCCCCCCTCCCCCTCCGGTGTCGGCTTTTGGGGTTGGATTAAGGATTGCTGCGGGGCCGAATGCTTTTTTGTTGTCTCCTTCCTCGCTTCTTTTACAAAAAGGCACACTTTTACGACATTCCCTCCTTCGTCAGCACCCCCCCCCCCCCCCACGCACAACACACAGCTAGTGAGCAGCGAACGATTCTAAGGCACGTTTCGGCTACAGGGTTCGGTGTCGGTTGGGGGGGGGGTGTGGGAGGGGCCGCACACTTTTCGTGTCTTAAAAATTTGATTTACTGCAGGTTTATTTATTTTAAACAGCATTTTATGTGCGTCCAGAATTGCTTCACCTTTCTTTCTTCGGTACGTGTGGGTAAGTTTTCTTTCTTTGGGCAGTCTCCCTCCCCCCCCCGCCAGGTTGTTAACGGATGTTTGCGTCGATTGGGAGGTTGGGCGAAACCGTTTTATGCCGTTGTAAACTGTTTGCCCTTAACAAGATTCCATCGACCGGCTATCACCCGAATGGAGCGGATGAAATAAAACACACACACACACCCACTCACCATCCACCTTCAACGCGCGTGCTATAATAAAAAAAAACCCCACGTCCCGCAGAGAGATCGAAACAAATTGATTTTGGCTCACTTCACAATGCTAAGTCGCGAGTGGTCCAAGCGCAGCTGTCCCAACCTGTCTGTTTTCCCCCTCCTCCCTCCCCGGCCAGCCAGGTTGATTGAAAATATGGTCCGCCCCGCCAGGCAGTGCTCTGGCCTCCGGCCGGCTGCGCCGTAAAATTATGTCTTAATTTTATCAACCATCAATTCCCGCGCACCAAACGCCGCACGAACGCGCGAGCGGAAACCGGCTGCAGGAAGCCGTTCCCGAGCGTTGTGCGGATGGCCTACCATGCAGGCGCAACACTGCACCGTTCGTCCGCGCGCACACACACACACACACTTGCAATACACACGCCATGACAAAGGCCGCAATTGAAGGCCGTTTTTGCCTCAACCGTTCCGTTGACGTTATCTTACCGCAAACGACCCAACAGTACCACAGTGGCACAGCCACAGCGTTGCCTGCCCTTATCTCCCGGGGCCCGGCGTCCCCGGACACACCAATGCCCGCCAGGGTGGGTGGGTGGGTGGGTGGGTGGGTTTGCGGGCAACTGCCAAAGTGCCGAACGGTGTCCAGCGCAAAGGTGGGCTTTGCAAAATGGCCCTTTGGAAAAGGCTTTGGCTGCCTTGCATACCACCGGTCGCGGCTTTTTCGAGCTGGAGAGTGTCATAAATGATAACACACCCATTGTTTCGGGCTGCGGACTCATAGGCGCGGGACCACCCACCCCCCCCCCCCCCATTGTGTCCCTCCAGTGCGGACCGATAAACCGTTACACTTTGTGAGCTTGGCGACACTGCCCCGGCGATGCGTGCCACTGTCCTGCGACATATGCTAACGCTCTTGCACATACACACCCACACACACACATATACAGGCAGCATGGTTTCGCTTTCACGGCAAGACAATGGGACCCCGGACAATGGGACGTGGTCCAACTTTTCATTTACATGTGTTTGCGCGCGGAGGGGTTGAAGTTGGGCTGGGCGGACCGTGCACGCTTGTTGACTGGCACCGCTTGAATCCGGTTCGAAGGACCAAAACCGAACCGAAGTGAATCGCCACCCACCCGTGCAACCGGGACCCAATGGCCGGCGCTTTTTGTTCTTGCTCTCTCTGTGTGAGTGTGTGTGTGTGTGTGTGTGTGTGTGTGTGTGTGTGTGTGTGTGTGTGTGTGTGTGTGTTTTTGCTATTTCTAACACGCCGAAAGCATCCTCAGATCATGGCTGGAGCGCGCTGGAATCTGAAAAGAGGCGATAGCCCTTACTTCAAGCACTCCCGCTCGCATATCTGACGCATGCCCCACATGACCCCCCCCCCCAGCGAATGAATCCAATAGAATGCAGAATCGGCACCCGGGCAGGTAGCTTTTCGACCGTGTCGTGACGATTACCATGCTCTCCCAAGGGGACGAGAGCAGGGGAGCGCCTACATTCACCGCACCGCCCCAAAAAGGTGCCAATGGGGCACCCTTTGTGGGGCACCGTGGCGTAGCCTCTGTCGCGCGTGGGAAGAATGTTTGCCAAAACCCGGAACATGCATGCATCTGGAGACGCGTTTCCTTTGTTCACTTCACTCGCTCCGAGGGTGTTCGGCGGGAAACGGGCGGCACAAAAAAAAGAAGTGGGAACCAAATCCCAGAAACAAAACCTGCGGGAAAAACCTGGGTAACTTGCACAGTGCTCTGTGCCACGCTGCCGTCGTCGCTGGCATTCGTTGGCATTCGAACACTATCCGCCAGCCCTGTCACACGCAGGTCCTTGCAGCTTTTGGGGATGTTAAAGCTGGTCCAGTGGTTCAGTTTTTGTTTTCCCCGCGGGGGTGACGGGTCGTTCAGTGTCTGCCGTAGCAGACGCTAGGCAGCGTGCCTATCGGGCATATCTTTACCATTGACACCGTGCGATTGGTGTCGGAGACACACGCCGTTTGTTGCATTTCGCGGGTAGGGGAGGGGGTGCACATCGATCCTTTCACGTCCACAGCTCGAACGCTTTGCAATGGGTTGTAAATTAAGATAAACGGATACTATTGCTTAATTGAAATAATTTTCCGTGCTTCAGCAAAGTTGCCGTTTCGGCCGAAAATCAACCCCAAGCTCCTGGGGTTTTTTTTTTTTTTTTTTGAGTGAACAACCCACGAGTGGAGCTTCTTTTGCGGGTTTTCAAGTGGCCCTCCTTTCCCGCACTTTTTTAGTTGGTTGTTGTTGCTTTTTGTGTGGACCGTCCACTCCGCTCCGCACTTTGCCAAGCTCAGCAGTATTTTGCCGAGCGCGCACGCACGCACCCACTCGAACCGAACCGCTTTTGCGTTTTTTTTTTTTGTGAAGAAGGCGAATTGGACAACATCCAATTAGAGATCGATTACCGTCGATCAAGGGGAAATAAAATAGGAGCAGCACACAGAAAGAAACAACCCACACACACACACACAGAGAGAAGAACCCGAAAACGAGAAACAAACGGACCGGACAAGGACACTCGCTCACGTCTGTGGAGGGTTTTTGAAGTCCTGCAGCGCGAGTGTGGGTGGCGGAGAAGGGCTAAGAAGCTTACCGACGACGGGGTACTTTTATGGGGTTTTTTTCCTACCACTCTCCCTGCCCCCCCCCCGCTCCTCCCCTTTTCCAGTTGGAAAATTGGAAATGGGCCGGCCGGGGGCCGCCCGGTTTGGCCTTCCACACGGTGCGACGCCGCCACCTCCAATCGTCGCTCGTCGTTTTCTGGTTCACCCCCAGCTTGGAGCGGGCCTGTTGGTTGGAGGGTGCGGCACGGGAAGAAGAAAAGTTTTGCGTAAGAGGCTTAGGTGAGTGATTTTCCGACTACCACCGGTGGAGTGGAGTGGAAAGCAGCGAAAACCAAAACGGACACAAAATAAAATAAAATAAAAAAAAGTCTGAACTCGAACGGAATCGATCTCGGCGCACACACACACACACTCTGCCGGACCACCGTGTCAGCAAAAGTGTAGTGGTACTGAAATGCGTAAGCATTTTCCGTGTGTGTGTGTTCCGTTTTCCGAGGCCAAATTTTCAACCGTTTACCTTTAGCACTGAAATACTGTCAAGTTGCTTCTTTTTCCCTCCCTCCCCCCCCCCCCCCCACACACTTCCCCTTTTAGCATTATTGGGCGGGCATGATAATTTGGTTTTGGGCTTTTTTTTGCGGAGCGGGGGGGGGGGGGGGTGGCTGGGTGGAAGTGAAAAAAGAGCACGAAAACGAAAGGTATTCGGTTTCTCACGGGCAAGTCTCGCAGGGCAAAGTGTAGCGTGCAGCTTTCGCGTTCCTGCCCGCTTTCCTTCCCAGGGGGGGGGGGGGGGGCGGCAGCAGGCGCACTTTATGACCTCTCCGTCATATGTATATTGACGGGGGGCATGAAAAGGGGGCATAGACGGGGCGAATGAGCTCCATTTCCGGGTTCGGCAGCGAGGGGCAAACCAACCAAAACAATGTTCCGTTTACATTTCCCAAAGCAGCATCCCGTTCAACAAGTTCCCCCCGCAATTAAAACCTGAGCCTTGCGAGCACACACACACACACACACACAAGCACTACATCCGCTCGAAGGGGAATAAACGAAAAAAAAAGGCACACCGCCCCACAGGGCTAGA
This sequence comes from Anopheles gambiae, assembly GCF_943734735.2. Taxonomy (NCBI): domain Eukaryota; kingdom Metazoa; phylum Arthropoda; class Insecta; order Diptera; family Culicidae; genus Anopheles; species Anopheles gambiae. The sequence continues at coordinate 4,054,656 of NC_064600.1, read as the reverse complement.
AATGTGGCTCTCGGAAGGCATTTCCGGTTTGCGCTTTGCCACCCCTGGCACCGGGGGCGAGTGGCGTTGCGTTCCTTCCTTTTCCCCCGGTTGCTGCTGTGCCGTATAGCCTTATTATTAAGTTCTCCGTCACCGTTGTTTGCCGGCCAAGTGACAGGAGAAAGATATTTAAACAACAAAACGCACACACACACAAATACGTTTCGTTTCCGTCCGTGGGCTGGTTTTTGAAAATGGCCTTTTTGTCTCTTGGCTGTCGCTGTGCGCGAGCGGTTGGTCAGCTCAAGGTGAGATGACGGAGGGCTGCCTGCTAGCAGCTAACGCCACAACATCTTGGAGGGCAGGTTTTTACACACACGCGCGCGCGTGTGTGTGATTTTGTGACGTTCGTTGCCAAGTTGTTGGACGGGGTTTTTGCTTTTTTTCCTGTTTTCTTTTTGGTTTCATCAGAGGGCTTCGGCGTCTTGTGTGTGTTTTTTTTTTTGGTTTACTACCGTGTGCATGTTTATAGTGCCACAGTCCCATTTTTAAGCTGAGCAGACCATTTTGGACTCTCTACGGCGCAAGTCGTTTCATGCAAAAGGGAGACAGGCAAAGCGACGGCTTTCATTTACCTATCAGACAGGCACCTAACTGAGCGGCAAAGTGGGGGGTTTTTTTGTGTCTGTTTATTGCGCAAACGGGCAGGGGAAAGCAATAAAAGAGATACATTTTTTTTACATAATTTTGTTTTATTTCTCTTTTGCGCCCTCAATCGCTGCAAGAAAAGCTTTTAAACGTTTACACTGGCAGCGCCACAGTACACCGGGCGAACATAAACATCACCGTGCAATGAAGCGATTTGCTGCAATTAGCCCGCCAGAATGTATGCAATGCACCGGTGCTAATGCTAGTTTCAAACTGGTATGCAATTTGCACCGCAACAGTTGATTAACAGCTGAAGTAGAATTATTACAGGCGCTCAGGTGTGTTTATTTGAAATTTATCTTTTAAAAATTAAAACAAAATCCCTTCCCATTGAAAGCACGTTGCTGAAACAGGAACAAAAAAAAATGGCCAGTGGAATGTAAAAAAAAAAAAAACATGGCCAAATTTGTCTCGCGAAAGTGCGAATAGCGTGAACGTGCTTGCGTGGGCATCGCACACATCAGCCCTTTGTGGCGCGTGGTCCCCTCAATCAGCGAAACCCCCCCTTTCTGTACCTGTGTGTGTGTGTGTGTGTGTGTGTGTGTGTGTGTGTGTGTGTGCACGGGCGCACGCCGTCGATCTCTGCAGAAGCTGTAGCCCACGCCACGCGCGTTCACTGAACCTCGCGCTAGGGCCGCGATCAGCGCGCTGTTCAATCCGTCGTCGAGAAATAATTGCTCAACTCGTCACCCGGGCGCTACACCCCTCCCTCTGCTACCACCGATCAGTGCAGAGTTCCTCTTGCATGCCCCCCCCACCACCACCACCCCCTCACGGAAGCTGCGTATCGTGGCCGAAGCAGGAGGAACAGGTCGCGCGCAAAGATTGAAAGACATTAATCATGCCCCCAAATCCCCCCCCCCCTTCACTCCACTCCCTGTGGTGTGGATGGCAAGAAGATGAGAAGAGAGAAGGATGTAATAAAGAGAGAAAAAAAAACACACACACACGGGGGAAGAGATACAAAGAAGCAGCCACGCGAACGGGGAGAAAGCGCTCAGGCGCGCGCGCGCCCCGACTTTTCCGGACCGGTTCGCGTGGCTCAATCGATGATGGGCGCGCGCGAGCGCGTTCCAGCGCGGCCAACGCTGTTTCGCTACCGTGTGTGTGTGTGTGTGTGTGTGTCTATACCAAAAGGTGCTTGCCTCCACCTACCGGGAGCCGGGGCAGCAATCGCGACAGACCGCCCCGCGCGCGCTCGCACTGAACGAAGGCATCCTTCGGAAAGGCCGGGCCCGGGCGGAGGAGCAGCACAACGCAGCACGGGGGCAACACAAAATCACACAGGCCGATGGCCGCTGCTTCCTTTCGAGCCATTTGCAAAACCGAGCCTTGCCGCGATTATGTGTAGCTCCACACATCCGCGCTGCGCTGCCGTACGCCGCGGTTTGATTTTTATCACATCGTTCGTTTGCGCTCGTTCTCTCTCTCTCTCTCTCGTTGGCTCTGTTTTTCGAACCCTTCGGGGTGAAGGTTTTTGCCCTTGTGCGTTTGCCTGCACGGTGAAAACGGGGCAACGTTAATGCGACCAGCGTGCGACCCGAAAATGCTGCAGGTGGCCACTTATCTGGAGATGTTTGGAGCCACAAATCAATTCCTGCCCGGGTTTGAAGCAGAGAGAGAGAGAGAGAGAGAGAGAGAGAGAGAGAGAGAGTGCGGAAGAGCGGACGGGGAAGAAAATGGTTGAGTTGGGAAGGTTATTTTCGTTTTTTTCTTTTTCGGGCACGTATGCCCCACCACTTTTCTGTTACCTTATTTATTCTTCCCAGCATTCCCACCTGCTGCTGTGGGGCAGCGCTTTTCACCCATCACCGAAAGTAAGCGACACGAGGGGCTTTAGTTAATCTCCAATCGTGGTCGTGGTTGTGCGGGGAGCATAAAGAGAATGAAAGAGAGGGGTGGCAGCATCGGGCGCTCGCTATTGAAGCAATCATTAGGGCGTGAAATCAATTCGGAATATGTTTGCCTGATGGAAATTGAGCTGAATTCAGTTGATCGTTGATCCGTACAGCAGCAAATCTCCCGACCAGTTCCTCCCTAGTGGGAAGGGGGGGGGGAGGGGGGAGGGAAGGCGGAGGGAAGCATCGAGGTGGTAGGAAACTGTGTTGGGATCAACGTTCCTGGGCTGCCGTTGCTGCTGCTGCTGCTGCTGCTGCTGTCATGTCCTTGCGGGATTGCTACCGCCACTGCTACCGACAACAATGATGGCTGTTTTTGTGCCCGTTGATGCGTTGGGTTCTGGCGCGTTCTGGAATGTTTGAAGTGCGGACCCACAACTCTGTGCGCCTGTCGGGAGGAGGCGAACCAATTGCGGTTTTTGATAGCGACCCTTTTTTTGGATAAAGGCCAACAACATCGGGGCAGGCGAACATGGGGATCGGTTGGTAGAATTATCGGGATACAAATACGGGATACAAATACGCGGCCAGCCAAATCGAATGCTGTACTGGGGGCCTCCCCGCCAACACAGGGGCCACAGGGGCCAGTTGCTATCCATTCCCGCACGCCGATAATCCATGAGATCTGGGGGATCTTCCAGACAACGGGGGGGGGGGGGGGGAGGGGGGGGAGTGTTTGGTGGAGGAGTGCAGTTCTGTTACCTGGCTCACTCTCGGCATCGATACGTATGCGTGACCGTCGGTGAATGTGTGTTTTGTGCATTTTATCCACTCTGTTTGCTGGTGTACTTAGCACATTTACATCAGTTACATGCCCAGGCGGCCATGTTTTGCCTGCTGGTTTGTTTTCTACGCCACTGCCAGTGTGCTGCAGTGCTTTTGCAAATTCGTCCGATGACTTGTAATAGCTTGCAGTAGCACTTGTATAAGTTTTTCCAGATTTTCATAAACTTTTTTTTACTTTTTTATTACCTTTCATTTGGCATACTAAGCAACCTCTATTCAATGGAAATAGCTTCATACATTTACTTCACCATAAATCCTGCATTTGAGCTTAGGTTTGAACAAAAGCATGTTTCGCCAATTCTCGGAATACCCAAAAACTACATTTTGTTTTTTGTTTCCTTCTGCTGGGTTTGTCAACCAGTCAAACTGAACGCCAACTGCAGCAAGCAACAGCTCAATCCCAATCTATTCCTGCGCGTGTTTGTAAAGTAAAATAACGTTCGCATCGCCATACTGATGGCAAGTGCCAAAAACAGTGCCGAACTCGTTGGGCGTACACCACACAAAAAAAAAAAACCCCCTGCCCTGAGAGTTTCGATCGCAATAAAGCAAAGCAATGCAAATTGTACGTTACGCCGGTAATAAAATATCAAAGGGGCAGTTCGGGAGAGAACGAAACCAGCCGGCAACCAGCGTCGGGGGAAACACATATCGTTTTGCTGTAATCTACCGCTTTCCAGTCCTTTCGCTGCCCCGCCCGAACAAGCAGAACAGGATGTCGGAAGTGCCACGGAAGAACGGCAGGAATGGCAGCATCAACTGTACACACACACACACACGCATTCGTACATGGCAATAGGCAATCATAATAAATTGTCATCTTGATGCTTGGGGGAGAGAGCGAGAGAGCGAGGAGCGCACACAGCGGGCGGTCGACCCTCCTGACAGATAGTTTAGCCGATCCCCTTCCTGGACGCCCTTTGCACTGTGTGTGCCAGCTTGGTGGCTTAACTTGTTTTTTTTTTTTTTTTGGTCGGCACTGTTCGTGTTCTGACCAGCTTTTTTGGGCAATTTGCTCCGTGCCTACCGAAAAGAGAGAGAGAGAGAGTGTGAGAGAGAGCGAACGTAGCGTCGTAGTCAATAAATCTGTAGCCATGCCAGGCTAGACGCCCTGCTCCTGCGACCTAATCATTTCTGCATTCCCCACTGCCGCCCTGCCTCTGGACCGTCGCATTCGGTCTGGCGGAAAATCGACTGCTAATCGACAAATATAGTCTCCTCGGCACGGCGCACAGAACCGGCCACGAGCTGAAGCAAGGGGGACCATCGAGTGTGTAACGGAGAGGCTTGGACGGTGTTACACGCAAACAACACACAGATGATTTGTGTGCGTGTGTGTGTGTGTGCGCTTTCGGGATTATGAGTGTTTGGCGATTTTGCGGCATGTTTTAAATCAAAACCCGAGGCATATTAGTGAGAGCTATTTTGCGGCAGGCCGTGCGTTTTTGTGTGTGTTTTTCGGCCAACCGCGCCAACCGTAATGCAATTAATGATTTGAGATGATTTATTTTAATTCACCCATCTCACCCTCTCACCTTCAGCAATGTTATGCAACTCATAATGGGTACACACACACACACACGCGTAATTCGGTTTGATTTGAATTTTGGGGAGGTTTTTAGTGGAGTTTCTCCTCAACGGGCCATCGCTATAAACACCCATAATTGTCACCAAAGCCATATTTGTGGGGTTCGCGCCGTGGATCAAGTGCCCCGGGACCGATCTGCCACCAATCGTGGAGGTCATCGAGCGCGTGCAACCCAATGCAACCCGGGCCCAGCGCTGCCATCGGTACCCGCGCGGTGTAAATTGGGCTCGCGGGGAGGTTATTTCAATTATGTGACCCACTCACACACGATGGATGAATCGCCATTATTTGTGGCGCTTTCGTAACCTCTATTTTGTGTCTTCTTCTTTTTCTTCTTCTTCCTCGGGTAAGGGTCAACTTGACATTTCATGTTTTTTGTGTGTGTTTGTGGAAAGTGGAACAGAGTCGTAAAAGTTTATTAATTGTGATGTTTCGCTCGGCTTTTTGGGCATCCCGAAACCGGGGCGGGTATGAGGCTTAGAAGTGCATAAATAAGACTCACACTTGGTAGCAGCAGCAGCAGCAGCTTATGTGCCAAGCAGTGACTCCGTCCCGAAATAGCTAATGGAGACGGTGTGGGTTGTTTAAGCTACATTTAAAAAGCGGGTGATTGATAGTGGGCACCCTTTTTTTATCGCTCTTTAATTGCTATCATTTGCTACGGTTTTGCCATATCAAAACCAAACACCAAACACAGCACTACGGGCAGCAAAACGAGTCGGAGTTGGGAAAGCATTTGTTGACAGCGTTGATGGTTGGACGCCCACACGGTGGTGCATTGCAAGGATGTTTGATTGCAGGTTTTGATGTGAAATCATGTTCTTATAAGCTTTGATTGCAATTAGAATTTCATTCGAGTGCACAGATTTTGAGAAATTTGACATATTGTTCTACTTTACGTCAGAGAAAAGAAAACCACGGACAAGCATCATTAAGGGTCAATTCAACAGATAAAGGATATCAAAAGGATTCTGATTCTACAGGGAAGAACTTCCCAAGGATGAGTTTAATTCTCATTTATTTAAGAATATTCCATTGAAATCAGATTTCACAAGAAAAAGTAAAATTATACAGAAAATCAGAATTCACTTTATTTATTTTAACTGTACGTTAAATAATGGGATTCTTTCCGTTTTCAGTTGTTAGGCTGAAATTTCAGCCTGTTCAGCTGTTTGCATTGTATAGCAGTTTTCGAGCAGCTATCTAAGTAAGTATAATATACAGGTGGGCTTATTCCAAGGTGTACGAATTTAGAAGGCTGATTTTTATCGCTTCTGCTTCTGAATGATGGAATGATGGGATCGTGGGATAACTCAAACATGTGCCAAAGCTAAAACTTTTGAGCTATGTATCTTTCCAACCATACTTCATAGTTGTAGTTCCGCTATTAGCCCTAAACACCATGGGTTTATGCCTGCTAGGTCTACTTCAACTAATCTCATGTCTTTTGTTTCCAATATTTTTAGATCTTTTGAGGCAGATATCCAACTTGATGCAATATACACTGACTTTCATGCTGCATTTGATAGTTTACCTCACTCTTTACTATTAGCTAAACTGTCTAAACTTAGTATTGGTGATGGCATTATTAGCTGGCTGTCCTCATACTTAAGTACTCGATCTTGCAGGGTTAAAACCGGGTCGTACCTATCTGAGGAGTTTTATTGTAAGTCAGGTGTCCCTCAGGGTTGTGTGTTAAGTCCACTTCTGTTTTCTTTGTTCATCAATGATGTCTGTAATGTTTTACCTCCTGATGGTCATCTCCTTTATGCGGATGATATCAAAATCTGTTTACCTGTGTCCTCTTCTTCTGATTGTATGAGTCTTCAGCATTACCTTAATGCATTTGTTCATTGGTGTTCATCCAACTTACTTCGCTTGTGCCCTGATAAATGTTCTGTTATTTCTTTCTCTCACTCTCTTTCTCCTATTTCATTTAACTATACTCTCTCTAACTCGTCTCTCTCTCTCGTGTTATGTCCATCCGTGACCTTGGTATTATACTCGACAGTCGTCTTAACTTTAAACTGCGGCTTGATGAAGTTCTACTAAAAGCTAATCGAACTCTTGGGTTTATTTTACGTTTTACCTCTATTTTTAGAGATCAAAGCTTCCTAAGTAACCTTTATTGTGCTTTGGTAAGGCCTCTTCTTGAATATGCTAGTATCATCTGGAATCCTCCTACTATTGATGGCTGTTCGAGAATTGAAAGCATTCAGCGCCTTTTTATCAGGGTTGCTTTTCGTCGTTTGTTCGGTGCTGCCTCACTACCTCCCTATGGAACGCGATTGCAGTTATTCAATCTACACTCTTTAAGCTTCCGCCGCCAAGTGTCTCAGACATGTTTTATTGGTGGCTTATTACTTTCTGATACTGATGCTCCTGATTTAATCTCGTCCATCTCGTTGTATATTCCCTCTCGTTCCCTTCGTCCTCGTGATCCTCTGTCAATTGAAACACGTCATATTCTTTATACTTTCAATGATCCTATTCTATCCTGTTTCAGGTTGTTTAACCACTTTTACTATCTCTTTGATTTCGACTCCTCTCTCAACTCTTTCCGTAACCGTATTTTTTCTTCTAATTCTCTTTAATTATTCTTCTAAGTTTCATTAAGTTTTGATAGTCTCTACGCTCTACCTATGTTTTTTTTTCTTTAATTTTTTTTGCTAGGTCTAGACTACTTTAGTTAGGCTTAGTTTTTCATGAATTATTTTGTTTATTTGTTAGGGTTTATTTAGTTTTAAGTCTGCTTTATTTACCCTTGATGGCGGATATTGTATTAATAATTGAAATGAAATGAAATGAAATGAATGAAGATTTTAGGAGATTTTGTTTTGTGAATTCGTGAAGCCTCCAAAAAGCTTATTTGAACAAAAATTTGCTCCTATCCTGTCAAAAAGTGATATTCAAATTTGGTTATAAAGAACATGCTATGAGACCACCTGGACTACATACACTTTGATTCTGGATTCCACCACGTGATCTCTTTAATGCACCTTGGGATAAATGTAAACAACACCATGTTTTCGAGCAGCTACTCGAATCTAATTCTAGCTTTGAGGCTAGAATAATCTAGACTGAAAATTGCAGGCTAGTTGTATGTGTGGTTTTGTATGGAGTGTTTACATGATTTCAGCCTCCAACTGACAAACTCCATACAAAAAAAAAAAAAACTGACTAGAATTGTGAAGGGCCCCAATTTTAGGTTCTTTGGATTGTTTTCACAATGCTTCACAAATTGCTTGCTATGCAATAAAACTAAACAAGGTACTAGTTGTGATTTGGAAAAGGTAGGATTGTACACATCGGGCAGCAAAAATTTGCAAAAAATGGCGTCACTAAAAATAGCATAATCACATAAAACATAAAAAAAAAACAGTGAGCAATGAAGATGTCATGTTCAAGAAATTAATCAGGTCGTTTTTTTTTAGTTTGGTTCAACTATTTTTGAAATTTGTCATTTTTTGTTCCATGTTTGGGAAGTTATTAGTTTGCCAACGTTGTCTCTAAGACTTCAACATTTTTAATTAAATAAAACCGAGATTGTGAACTTTAATTACCTGAATAATGTGAGATTATTGCATCTTTTCCAAAAGAGTGTTTTTTTAAATAAAATAATGGCAGTTTGCTTGATAATGACCGCCCACTCCCCATAGTGCTCGCTAATTTGCAGCGCTGCGGGTATCCTGGTGCGCCTGCACCAATCAATGTACCGCACGTTATTCGACGTTATTCGGGCGTTATTTTTATAGATCGCTTGTAATGCGTGTTTTGCCTGCGTGTGCGATCGGTGTGACACATCGTTGCAGTGATTGCTTGATCTTGTTGCGGCGGCTTATCTCGCACGCGCACTTCTACCACCCTCGTCCCCCCTCTTTCCCACAGGCTCCTTTTAGTGGGAAGCCTTTCAACAGTGCATTCCACCCGTTACACGGCGTGTTAACGATGCCCGGCCCGGCTATCGGGTATAGGCGGGTTCGGCCTTCCAGCGAGGAAAAAAAAGGGACACGAATTCGAGCCCGAAACCCTTCAAGTGCCCCAAAAACCAATCGTTTTTGCGGCCCCTCGTCGGCGCTGTCGGATGGCCAAATGTGAGAGCTGCGATTAAATTAAAGACAAACACTCGCACAACTCACAACTATGGACCGGTTTGGAGGGGACGGGTGGAAACGGGCGGGAACCAAAACTCATCATCACCGGACTCGGCGACCCACAGCGGTAATGGGTTTGGCGAGGGAAATGGGGATGCTTTTCCGTTGCATTTTAGTTGCCGGTGGCTCCGTCGCCCGAGAACGCCGCTGGGAAACGAGCTGAGATGACGAGGGCAGCACAGCAACGGTGAAGAGAAAGGAGAGGAGCAACAGCAAAAAAAAAAACGAGCCACCACCAGAGGAGAAACACACACACACACACACAGATACAGGCAGGAGATCACAACATACACACTTAACCCGGAGCACCCCTTGGAGATGATTGCCTTTCGATTTGTGGTGTGTACGCGCGCGCGACGTGCTACACCACGCACGCAGCAATCCGGGGCCATTCGCGTGTGTACGGCTTCCTTTCGGGTGCCATTTTCTATGCGAAGCGTCGCCCGGTTGTTACGATGATGATGATGATGAGGAGGACGACGATAATAACAAGACCCGCAGCAGCAGCAGCAGCAGCAGTGGACTGGCTGGCGTGCTGCGATCTCAAAAAAAACGATCAAGCGCAACACAACAACAAAAAAAAACGACGAGATGAGATGGCTGGAGAGCTATAATAATAAGATAAAATAATACGACAACCGTTGACGATGGGGAGGGGACGCAACGGAGGACGCTTCCACGGCCAGCGGACAGAGAAAGAAATTAGCCTCGCGGGCAATTTAATGCATGCATCCTTCTCCTTCCCCGGTCCCTTCGCTCTGGGCTTGGGCCCCGTTTTGGAGAGGAGGCCGCACAGCCGAGCACAGCGCTGTTTGCTGTGACAACTTCGTTTGTTTTTTTTTTGTTAATCCCCCCCCAAAAACGATGAGTTTTTAAATGGTTTAATTCGTCCCGGAAATGGGTGGAAGTGATACGCCTGTACGGTCGGGGTTAAGCAGCCGCCTAATCAGGCTGGCAGGGCGCCCTCGGCTCCGTAGGGACGCGCAGCGCACAGATATTGAGTGTAGTAAGAGTTTGAACTGTCTGCTTGGCGTCAAGTTTTCAAGTGGCCCGAGAAGTTGTCCAAAGGCTCGGTGCTCGTACGGCCCACCGTAAAACTGGGATGACGTTTGTGCGAACAGGGATCACAAAAAATAAAAAATTAAAGAAGAAACATATTCGGCACACGAAGCAAATGAAGCCCACAGTAGAAGCACACATCCCGAAAGTTGAATAGGGCAGCAAAAAAAATAATAATAATACACACACAAGAGGAGCCACAAAATAACCAACTGACAGGATCCCATTCCCTGAGGTCTCATAACCTAGCTCTCCCCCCCCCCCCCCCCCCCCCAGTCCGGGCAGGCCGCAAAACCGGTGTGCGCTCTTGATTTTTATGATCACATTTTGTCCCGATCGCATTTCGGTTTCCCAACCGCAGCATCTCTCTCTCAGGCACACAATACACACACACCCTGGGTCGACTCGCATCATCACTTTTAATTCGTTTTCGTTCTTCTCGGTGCTGTTGTTGTTGTTGTTGTTTTTTTGCTGCTGCTGCTTCTGCCACCGGTTTCCGCTGCGCACTAATTTCTACCTTTGGTTGTTTCTTTCTTTTTCTCTCCCTCTATTTCAATCTCTCTCTCTCTCTCTCTCGCGCGCTCCCGCTTACCGTCCGATGGTGCCTCACGCAGGTATAAGCCTTTCCTGCTTTATGATTATGAAGGCGACGGGGGGGGGGGGGGGAGAACCCTGCCGATGCGCGCGCGCGCTCTCCTGCGTCCCCGAGCCAGCTTCCTGTGCCTTCTCGCTTGCGCAAACGCAGCGTGTAAGGGCGCGCGCGTACGATCGCAAACCCGCCGAACAGGTCTTGCGCGTGGCCACGACGCGTCGGGTCGCCTGCCCCCCCCCCCCCCCACTCTTCATGCGGGTCTTCGTTAACCGCCGAGGGCAACAAGAGTGCAACGAGTCAATCGCGTCCATCACGGGCGTCCATCATCAAGCATCTCTTCATCGCCGCCGTTTGCCGGGATGCTGTGGCCGGCCCTTTTTATACATTACGCACCCCCCCCCCCCCCCGTCGTGTGCCCCCTTGGCCCTTCACTCCTGTCTTATGTTTTACTGCTTCCTTTCGATCGCGTTTTGCGGTCCCGGTTGACTTTAGTTTCCTTTTTTTTGTTGTTTTTTTTTCTTAACCTTCCCTTCTACTGCTTCCTCTGCTCTGCTGCACACACACACACTGCAACGCACACGGCCAGCACAGGCACCACCATCGGCAGTATCAGCAATCACCGAAGATTGCCGCATCAGATTGCCCCTGCGCCCCTTTCCCCAGCCCGGCTAGGCATCCCCCGGAGCCCCTGCGAGCGACTGTGAGAACTTCTGGCAGGTGGTAAAAGTCTTGCGCTCTGGGTCGTGCGTGTGTGTGTGTGTGTGCCCTTTCTGTTGTTGCCTTTTGCTGCCTTTTCTTGTTGCCTTCGTTACTCGGTTATTGTAATTCCCAAGTTCGCCTGTTGATTCCATTGCGCCTCCTCTCCTAGGGACCGTGTAATCAGACCCCTGGGCCTGGCCTCCGATGTCTTTGCTCCGATTTGTGTTTCCTTCTTCTCCCAACCTGTGTGTCTATGCGTGTGTGTGTGTGTGTGTTTGAGAGAATGCATGATCACGCAATGGGACACACAGGTCAGCCACCGAGTTTGTGGTCCCCGAAAGGAGAAGGGAATCGGACAACAATTTTGGAAATAATGTGAACCCGCGTAGAACCCTTCGGAGGATGAATCAATGAACGCGAGTGTCGGACGGGTTTCCTTGATTCGATTCTAGCAATTAGTTTCGGTTGGGCCTTTTTCCTCTCTCTCTCTCTCTCCTCTGTTGTGCTCAAAGATGAAAATGGAATTTGATTCGAAATAAAGTTGTCGAATAGATCAAGATGAGTCTTCCGTTTTTTTTGTGGTTGTTATTGGGTAGGGTGCTATTGTTGCTGTTGGTTATGGATGGTACGGTTGTGGTAGAAGGCATCAGACAATTCGTTTCGGAATCTGGCTCGGATCTGAGAACCTGTGCTGCGGTGCACTTGATGCGGCCCAGAGGGCCTGAGGATTTTTTGGGGAAACATGAGACAATCTGATCTGAATTAAATCGCATCTCGATGTCGAGTCAGGTAGTTGGAGAGGCATTTTAGGGGAGAAGACGACTATTTGAACGACCCCAACAAAAAAAAAACCACACATGATACACCTAACCTCAAACGGTGTACACGCCGAGAAAGTGTCATTAGCTGCAAGAGTGGGCACTACATCAACCGCTGACAGCATGTAAAGCGACCCGTTCGCCCTCCCCCCCCCCCCCTCTGATCACCCCTTGTAGCCGGTTTGACACACTTGTATCGCTGCCCTGTCGCGCGAGAAATAATCTTATACACTTGGAACAAAAAACAACAACACAACAACAGCAACGACAAAAACCACAAAGAAGCCAAAGTGCGGATCGCGATTGCATCGCCTGGGTCCAGTGGAGTTTGGAGTGCACCTGGACGCCCGTCGGACGACCTCAGGGCGAACGGGAAGCGCAAAGCAGAGGTAGAAAAGACACACACAAAAAAATGCAACACAAACACACACACACACACACGACACCGAGCTTGAAATCAGGTTGAAGGGAAAATTAAAATAACCTGCATCCTGTTGATTACATGTTGCCCGCCACGATAATGGTCTACGGGAAGGTTTTTTTCCTTCTTCTTCTTCTTCTTCCTTCTGCTACCCCCCCCCCCCTCCCTTCGCTGCTGCACCCATTTCAGCAGACGACGAACCCCGGCCCTTCCTGGCTGCAGCCCGTTTGAGCCCCCGGGGGCGGTACTTTGGTCCACGCTTTTTCGCCGCCGTTGCCGTGCCGATCGCCGGGGACAAAACCGGTACCGGGCTGCCCTCCCAATCATTACCACCGCGCTGCACCACACCACGCCACGGTCCGCGGGAAGGATGCTGTTTCCCCCCCCCCCCCCCCCGCCGGCTGCGCCCCTACTGCTGCACCGTGATGCTCGCCCGGAGGGCACGGAGTAGCCGGGGCCCCATTTTGCCCATCAATTGTCATAATTTCACATCTCCTTCCGATTCGGTTGCAAGATATGATACAGGAGGGGGAGGGAGGAGCTGGGGGGGGAGCGGTTGGAGTTGGCCTGGTGAATGGAGCCGTATTACTTGGGGCGATACAGCAAGAACCTGTTTTATTCTCTTTTCTTTCTGTTGTTGCTGTTGCTGTGATCATTCGTGCGTGTGTATGTGTGTGTGTTTGTGTGATTACGGTTCAGGTGGCAGGATGCTGGACCAATTCTTCGTTTGCGCTATCTCCCCACGCCGCGAGGGGCCAGATGGTACGCCAGAACGGTTTAATGGCGAGATCGCCTTCCCAACAAACTACAACTTCAGTTTTGGTTTATCGCGTTCTTTGAGTCACTTGAAAATGTTCGCTCGCAAACAACTAACAAAAAAAAAACTAACAAAAAAAAAACATCTTTTTAAATCCCGTTGTCATCGAGCGGAGCTCGGTGTTTGCGGGAATATCGTTAAGGATTGCAGTCGGAGCACGTCTTGGGAGTGCGACAGTACTTAAGAAATAAAAGGGATAAAAGGGGGAGGAGAAGAACCTACACAAAAAAACACAAGTGTTCCAAAACCTGAATCAATTTCTGGTGCAGCAAGCGCGAGAAACAGAAGAAAAAAGGACCACGAGGACCACCCGAAACACCCCAAGATGAAGATAAAGTGTCTCAAATATACAGACACACACACACACACACACACACACACACACACACACACACACACACACAGACACACATTTTGGAATGAGGCACCAGCTTTAACGAAAGCCCGAATCTAAAGCATAACATAAAACTAGTGACGACTTAAGGGACATCGCCGGATTGCATTAGGGTTTCGGTGTTTGTCGTTGAATGGGGGGAAAAAAAAGCTGGAACGTATTGCGACTAGATAACCCACGTCCATGGATTACAGTCGCTATTCCAACATACACAGCCACATAGACACAAAGTGCCGAGATTGTGCCCGGTCGTCTGCAGCGTATCAAGCGTCAGTGAAGATGTGCATGTTGTCAAACTTGCACTTACGCTTATCTTGCCCATCAGCTGAGCGGATGCCTCCCCGGGTCGTAGCCGGTGCCGCGTCTGGCCACAAAGAATTGTGGTACGAGCACTGGGCAAAGCCAAAAGCAACACCCCGCCCAGACCATGCAGAGTGGGCGAAGAAGACATTTGCAGGACGCCCGGGTGGCGCTGTGGCGCGCTTTCGCTATCCGGGTGACATCGAGGAGTGAGCGGGCGCTCTCGCTTGGTTCATCAACGTGACGATTTCGACTCGGTGATAAATCTTACCAGACCGAACCCAGGCTAGTGGTAGGTGGCATGGGGCGCTATTTAGCCTGGCACGAAGGATACAACACACGGTTGCGTCCTTTATACTGGCTTTGTGTGTGTTTGTGTGTTTGCGTGGGTCCCAAGTGTCGTCTTCAATATTGCAAACGAAGACGAACGAAGACATCCACCCACCGAGACACACAGTGAAAGGGAGATTGCGATGCAAACGATGTAGAAAAGCTCCGGGGAGCAGTTTCGCCACCGGGGGCGGCGACGGTTCAAGGGGCACCGCCGACCGGGCCTGCTACTTTGTGCAAATTCTGGGCCAGCCAGCAAAACTGGCTCGGCAGTAAAAGTAAATATACGCTACGATGATGTTGTACAGGACCTTTCGGACCGTCCGCCCAGCAGTGCCCAAGTGGTGGTGGTGCCTGGAGGCGACAATAAATATTTTCATGCTTCATGATCATTGGTTCGATGTGCTCTTGCGTGTGCGCTCGGGACGTTGCTCCTTTTTTCGTCGTTGTCGTCGACCCAGTCCCGTGTCGGTAAGTGTTATTATCACCCCTCGGCACTCTTCTGGCAGTGGCAGTGCCACTCTTCTTGCGGTATGCACTCCCCGCTTGCTGGTGTGCTGACTGCCGTAGCTAGACCAGATATCGTTTCTTAGCGTGTTTTCTGGTGTACCAGATTTGATAGAGCCCACAAGTAAGTCGTTACAACAGCAGCAGCAACGACGAGGACGACAAAAACGAAGCAGAAGGCTGGGCGTGCTGAAAGAAACCCTCCAACAAACAAGATGGCGGCGCGGTTGGTGTTTTTGTTTCGCTTGTTTGGGTGGTTTTGCAGCCGCTATCACATCATTACTACAAGCCAATTTCATCTCGATTGGCCAATCTGTCGCGTCGAGGCAGGGCTTCAGCAGCAGCAGCAGAACCGCAAACCGCACCAGCGCGCTGCAATTTCATGCGCTTCTTTACATTGAAAGAAAAAAAAAACAAAACCGGTGCGGCTTCCTGTTTTGCGGTGCCTACTATCACTGCCTTGGGCTGGCGCAGACCCCGTTGGTCACATTAAGCATTCATTACCCTCTGCTGGAATGTGTCTCAGATCCGGTGACGAGATCCCGGCTAGCACTGGCGCAGGTACAGTTATCGTTATGATTTGTGCAGTGCATTAGACAGCCACTCGCAAGCAGCCCGAGACGAGTGCTCTCGTTTCGCTTGTAGAATATGTAGCGCTTTCTTCTCACCCTTCGGCTACAGACGTCCGGGGCGTGCTCCAGCGATGCTTCCCAGTAATCCCCCAGCTCGTCCAGTACACGTACCTGGGAGTAGGAGACAAGAATACAAAGATATTGTACAATTAGTGTCTACTGCGCGCGCTGTTTTTTTTTGGCTTAAATGTTAAATGTGTGTTTCAATGTGTTCGGACAACTCGCGGACATCTATTGGAGCCCCCGTTTTTAGCAAGCAGTCCTTCGCCAAAGCTAATGAGTCGCTTATTTGACGTCGCTTGCGGACAAAAAACCGCATGCAGCGGATACTTGCAGAGCCCACAAAACAAGACGCAGACGCTGTTGCCCCCTGATTGCCAATTGGCACTCGTCGCAGGTCTTTTTCGATGAGAGGGCAATTTTGTTTGTGTTGTGAAACCCCGATTTGGGGTACTTAGGTTGGCCGTCTTTCGTTTACGGGGAGGGATAGAGCTCAAGTAATGAGTGAGTCTCGCTCGAGCGGTGCTGAAATTCGGGCTCGAATTGATTGTGTTTGATCGAGGCTGAACAATTTCGCATTTTCGCTCTCTCCCTCTCTCTCGCTCTGCCGGGGCCCATCCACGCTGCTTCAGGTCAGGTGCGCGTGGCCCGCCGAACGGTACTCGCTCACTCAATCAGCTCACTTCAGCACGCCGGAGCCACTGAAGTGTCTTTTGCTGTTGTTATTGCTGCTGCTGCTGTTCGGGCGCTCTCTTTCTTTCGCTTCTGGCTGTCTGCTCACTTATATCGCCCGGCACCATCAAGTACCATCAGCTCGCTTCATCACGAGCGTGTGTGATTCGGTGCTTGCGCCGGTACGCTACCTCACTGCGCGGTGCGAGAATGTTGGTTTCAACTTAACGGCGTCAAAAAACGGCTCGCTCCCCAACCACAACGACACTGTTTCTTCATTGCTTCACACATCAATCGGTGTGCGAGTGGTGCACACTAGTGATGGGTAAAGTTGGCAAAAATCCGGAGTCGACTCCGATCCGACTACGATAAATTCGGAATCGACTCCGGAAGGTAGGTCCGCGCTGCAATATCCGGAGTCGTTTGGAGTCGTACGGAGTCGCCCGGAGTCACCCGGGTCGGAGTCATTCGGAGTCATCCGGAGTCGTTCGGTGTCGTTCGGAGTCGTCGGAGTCGGAGTCGTCTGGAGTCGCCCGGAGTCGGAGTCGTCCGGAGTCGTTTGGAGTCGTTCGGAGTCGTTCGGAGTCGTTCGGAGTCGTTCGGAGTCGTTCGGAGTCGTCCGGAGTCGCCCGGAGTCGGAGTCGTTCGGAGTCGTCTGGAGTCGTCCGGAGTCGTTCGGAGTCGGAGTCGGAGTCGGAGTCGTTCGGAGTCGTTCGGAGTCGTTCGGAGTCACCCGGGTCGGAGTCATTCGGAGTCATCCGGAGTCGTTCGGAGTCGTTCGGAGTCGTCGGAGTCGTTCGGAGTCGTCCGGAGTCGCCCGGAGTCGGAGTCATTCGGAGTCATCCGGAGTCGTTCGGAGTCGTTCGGAGTCGTCCGGAGTCGTCCGGAGTCGCCCGGAGTCACCCGGAGTCGGAGTCGTTCGGAGTCGTTCGGAGTCGTCCGGAGTCGTCCGGAGTCGTTCGGAGTCGGAGTCGGAGTCGGAGTCGTTCGGAGTCGTTCGGAGTCGTTCGGAGTCGTCGACACCGGACGACTCCGAACGACTCCGACTCCTGGCGGATCTAGTGGTTCCATTTTGCCGGAGTTGGAATCGAACTAAAAATAGTCGGAGTCGGATCGGAGCCGTGGGTGCGCTCCATACAGCACATCACTAAGTGCACACTTCACCCTACCGTACAGCGCAAACAAAAAGCCCGAACAATCCAACTACCCATACAAAACCCAAAGAAACTGTGGCATCCGACGACGTGCCACAACGAGCAGTAATGCGGTGTAAAAATGGTGAAAAAATTGAATCCGGTCCAGTTGTACCCCGCGTGTGTGTGCACTAAGCGGTCGTAAGCTGTAAATGTCAGCGGTGTGGCGAAAACGTAATGTACTGCTTGCGTCGCAAGGCTGGCGAGACCGGCGCGGCGGAAGCTACTGCTGCCTGGTGCAACTGATCTTTGCGTTCGGAGGGATTAGGGCCTCGGTTTACCCGCACACACACACACAAACACACAGTGCACAGCAGTATTATTATTACTGTGGTCCGTCCTGTCCGACACAGCGCTCCAGCCCTCGAGGGCCCAGGCGCTACGCAGCCAACTATTAATTATGATAATCGATTTCCACCTCTCAGTCCTGCAAGGTGCGCGACGCCGAACCCATTTTCTGGAGGAATGGAGAAGGACCCAGCCGGGACTTTCTCTCCGCTCGGGTGCAGTATGTGTGTTTGGGGGCAGTCTTCGTCTTCATGGACATATTTGCCTACAATCGAGGGCCCGTGTGACCTTTGACCTGCGACCGGTGCGTCAAGAAGACGACATTTCTCCGGCTTGGATGTTCAGCCAGTCAGTGGATCGATTTCTGATGCCAGACACACGCACATAGCTGTGTGTCCGAGAGCGTCCTCGTTGCGGACGATAAGCTTCCGGGGAAGGAGGAGAAGAGTCCAGTTTATGACCGCTGCTCATTAGCAGCCCCCCGTGGGCCATTCCGGCGATCCCGCCACACGGCACGGGACCATTCCGGCAACATCCAAGGGAGCGCGGAGACAAAAGCACACAGATCCTGCAGCTGTGGCGTGGCTCCGGTGTCGAGGATTTGCTGCCGATGTGGGCCCCGCACAAGCTGGCATGGCTCCGCGGGCGGTCACCCGCGGGTCCTTTCGGTGCCGATGGTGAGCCGCGGAACGGGAACTTGGGGCGGCGATCCTGAACGACCGCTCGTCACGGATGGCTGGCGTTGGTGCGCACTGCTCGCCGAAGAAACTATTAAGAAGCCAGATAATGAGCCTTTCGCTGCGATAGACTGCGACAGCACACACACACACACACACAGTGGACCAATTTCCACCGCCACCACTCCACGGAAAGCGTCCCCGAGGGCATTGTAGTTTATGTTATTTTGGGGGGTTTTTGTTTTGTTTTTTGTTTTTGTTTATTCCTGTGCGCCCACCAACACGCAAAACGTTCACGCTGGGAAGCGCCAAAAATTCTACGCCAGCACTACCACTGTCCCTGTTAGTAATCAAAGGGGCCGCGCGGGCGAAAGCACAGGCGAAAAGCGGCGTGAGGTGTTCCATTTAGTAGTTGTATATGAATGCGCGTGTGTGTGCCTGAGTGACACACATGTGTGATGGTGAGGCGAAAACCTTTACATTTTCTGTGATAAACACACACACACACGCACAGCACAAGGTGCTTTAAGGCAGTCTCTAGGCGTCTAGTGACTGCTAGAGGCTCCCGCACAGAAAGAAAGCACACCGAACGAAACTGTTACAGTCCGAGACCATCTTTGGGATGGCAGGGGAAGGGGAGGGAGGGTCTCTCTCTCTCTCTCTCTCGAAAGGCAAATGTGTTGCGAACCGTCTCGTGATGCTTTGGAGTTCCCCTTAATGATGTCGCATCGTCGTTGTCATCGCGTCCTCGTCGTCGTCGTCGCCGCCGCAGTGCTCCACAACTCGTATTCATGATACTACATGTACGTGTGTGTGTGTGTGTGTGATATTTGTTGTGTTGTGTCATTGTGGATGGTTGTTTTCTGCGTCCGTGGTGTCGTTACTCGGCGCCGGCGAGAGTGGTGGGAGAGAAGGTTGTAAATTTTAACGACGTTTATTTGGGCGCTGCGGTTGCTGCCGGCTGCCCATCCTTCTGTTTCTTATTAGTGCCCTACTACTGCAAGCAAGGATACTTTCTTCTTGCTGCTGCTGCTCACCCACACCTCCAACTCGTTGCAGACGGTGGACGGTTTCGGTGGGTTTCGTTGTGTGATTTTAGATACGTTTTGGTGCTGAGGACACACACACACACACTGGTCCGCCCGAAGGATATACGAGGTAATATTTTGCCTGATCAGGGATAGATAAAGTAATGCCCGTGTAGCCTGCACTGTGTGGGTGGGGGTGGGCCTGCAAGGGGAGCATGTTGTTGTCGTTTTTTTCTTCTTCTTCTTCTGCCTGTTCTTTGGTCGTCAGCATCTTGCCTTTTTGCGCCCGTATGTGATTGCGAGCAGGCCCCGCACTGCTCTGCCACGAAGGGGCCAGCGACTTGCCATCTTGTCATCTCGGTGCGCCTCATACCCCTAACTCCTCCCCTCCCCACCCCCACCACAATGTCCCAGTCCCGGAGGCTAATAACACGGTTGACCTAGGTGGCAAGCATTATCTGAAACGGCTTACCGGTTATGTTATGGGTCGTCGCATGGCCACTGCGACTTTTTTTTTTCCTTTTTTCTTGGAGAAGCTCGCCTACTCCGTCCAGGCTTGGAAGTTGCTTGCTTGGTTGCTTTTTTTTACTACCTCCTCCTGATGGGTGGTGGCGCTCCGATATGCCTCATATATCTTAATCTTATTGAACGCTACCGGTGGTGGTGGTGAGGGGAAGCGGACGCTACACCACACTAAGGCCACTATCTGCACACTATCAGGTGCCATCGTGCACGTAGCCATAACACGGGACGCCACGCAACAACGGCCACACACACACACACAGACAGCAAAAAGAACCCCGAAATAAAAACATGCTCGAGAACATAATATTGAAGCGGAGGACACTCCAGGAGATTCAAGAGATGTGTGTGTGTGTGTGTGTAAGACGTTGTGGTGAGGTTGGTTTTGGTGCGCAGGCACGGGGTAGGGAGCAGCTGTCAGTTCTGCTTTCAACGAGCACCAGGACCTGCTCACCCACCAACACCAACTACTACACGCCAAAAACCTTCGTCACATTGGGCGACAGTTTCGCTTCACGTGCGTTGGTACCCCCTCTCCAATACCCCCAGCAATCTCAGGGAGCCCCCCTGTAGAAAGGATCACGTTTTTTTTTTTGGTAAGCTGCGGTTTGATTCCGTCCCAAACCCTTGTCCAAAATATCTTGGCGGTCTGGCGCAAGGGTCTGGGGCCTTTGCTTATCGATTTTTGCTTCTTCTTCTTATTCTTCTCCCGTGTGCTCTCCCAATGTCCAAGCACTCCGAGCAACACCGGAAACTAGGATTACACACACACACACTCGCACACAGGCACGAAGAACATGCTGCTTGTGGTTGGCAAATGTTCCTCAGCTCATTGCCTCGCAGGAAATCGCCTCCAGGAATTGCAGTCTTCTCGGGGCTTGTGCATAGGACTTTTGTGGTTTTTAACCACTCCCTGGTCCTCCTCCTCCTCCTCATTCTCCACCGGTTGTAAGTGGTCGCTTGGACACGGGCCACCAGAACCGGACCCGAACCGAATGGTGCATGCTCATGGGCCCATGATCCCGTTGGCAAAAGTCTGCGGTCCCCTGGTGCCTGCAGCTCTTGGCTTACGCTCCTTGTGTGTGTATGTGTGTGTGTGTGTGTGTGTGTGTGTGTAATGCCAATCGGGATTGGTCCATTGGTTTGGCTTCTCATCTTCATCCCCGGGTCCGGATGGTCAAAAGTCAATTGAAGTGTGAGATTGAATTACACGACCGACTCTTCATCGCTGCACCGTACCTACCGAAAGGGTGGGCAAAGGCTGTCAATTTTCATCTATCAATAAATTTAATTGATTGGCTTCCCCACTCTCCGACCAGCATGGCACAGGCCCGGAAAGGAAGGGAACGGGGGCCGGGGGGGGGGGGGGGGGGTTCGGTGCGTTAATTCTGGGCCCCGTTGGGGCATTGTCTAACGAGAACCAACAAGCAGCAGCAGCAGCAGCCGTATCTTTCCCCGTGAGTGTTACAATTTACAGTTCCAGCACTGCTTCCCCCATCCCCCCCCCCCCCCCCACTGGGAGCACCGTCGTAAGCGCGACACCCTGGAAGCTACACCTTCGCAGGCTCGCGGCTCGGCGTCAAACCGTGATGACCTTCCTCAGGGGGGGCTGGCTGCTCCCGCGTCGCCATCGCAAATGATTTGTTTGCGTTGCTATTAGCTTTGCCGGCAAATTTACATACGCAATACGGCTGCGGGGAGCGGAGGGGGCCGCGAGCATTATGGTGCGCTCTTGCCTCCCTTTGCCCCGCGGGTGGCGTGAAACGTAGCGCGTGCGTCCGCTAGAATATGTAAATCGGGCAGCAGAAGCCCAAAATGTGCGGCAGCGTGTGTGTGTGTGTGCTTCGGAGAAGTGAGATAGGCAAGCAGGTCCTCCTTCGGCATGGTAATCAATTCCACTGGCGTAATGGTGAACTGATAAAAAAAAAAAAAAAACACACACACTGAGATAGGTAAATTATGCCGAGGCTCGCTTTCTTTCGCCCGTTCGTCGCTTGCCGTCCGTCCCTTTTTGAGCGCGAGCGCGTTGTCGCATTCGTGGGTAGGGAGAGGAGGGAGGGGGGGAGGGTAGGAGGAGCAGTGCTGCATAAAATAAAACCAAAATATTTATGCGAATGCTTATACGGGAGACACATTTTTGTGTGGTTTCGGTTCCGGTTCGTCCAGCGTCGATGCCGCTTGCCCGCTCGAATTGAGGTCGCTTGTGGGGAAGAGAGAGAGATCGAGCGAGAGCGAGCGAGCGAGAGATAGTGAAATAGATTTCTTCATCGCTTCATCAGGAAACAGGCAAAAGGGGGAAGGGGGTGTTGGTCGCGTGTGCCCTCGAAGTGATCGGACGCCCGACGCCGGAGCTACACACCAGCAGCTGACGATAATTAACCTCGAAAGCTGTAGCAACAACCGGGTTTGGGAGTGGAGGAAGAACACTCCCCAACCCCGAAAGCAACCCTCTCCACACGCGCGGGAGAAAGGTACGGGCCGAGCGTAACAATAGGGTGTGTGCGATATGCTTTTTTTTTGCGCAGGGACGCTCGGAATGGAGCAAGCGACGAACCTGGCCGGCCCATCGCCCCACTGCAACGGGGCGTAATTAATAACGTCGATTAAGTGTTCCTTATTACCGCCGTGCCGTGCCGGCAACATTAAACTGGACAGCACACACACACACACACACATGCATGGGAAGGGAAAAGTATAATTATCGTTTTCTACCTTTACAATTGATCTAGCACGCCCCGCGGTGTCGATTTGCGGATACAAAGCCCCAAATTCCCCCCAAACCCACCCCCCGCACACCGGGCTTTGTAGGGTCATTTGTGCGCACGGTTGTGGCACGGTTGCCTGCTGCTGCGGCACAGTCCCGCCGCGTGCTAAAGGTAATGCGATTAAAGGCGGGTAATCAAAAATTAATTTAAACTGCTCCCACACACACACGCACCTTTCTCGCGTCCTGACTGGAGGCGGCATGTGAAATTTTGCCAGATGGTTTCCTCTACCCCCCCCCCCCCCCCCCCTCAATCTGGCCAACAAACTCAGCGGTTGGAAAAGGCTTGCCCTTTGGATGGTTGCAGAAGGAAAACTGTTGCGTTTTTTTTTTTTTTTGAAAAACAAAATTCCCACACTTTGAGCCCACCGCCATTGCGGACATTGCGTGCCGATGCTGCTCCAAAATAATGCTCTCAAGCCCTGTGTGTGTGTGTGTGTGTGTCCCTGTCAATTTCGTGGCTTGCTTCGATAATGATAACTGAGCGATTTCGGAATCCGGTTTTAGCTGGCACGAGAATGCTAATGGCAACGACTATCGACCGAAGGTGGAAAGAGGGAAAACGGCTCGCCGACCAAGAAAGTCCACCTACCCCACGTCTCCCCCGTCGCACGGAAAACTTGGCAACCGCATCAAAGTCAAAGTTTCGGTTGCGGTGAGGCCGAAATCAATGCGCCCGTCCCCGGTGCTTCGATGGTATCAATTCTGAGTTTGGAGTTGCTGGCCGCAACGCAACTCCGCGGCGGCGGCGGCGGCTGTGTGTGCGGTGCCGTTTCGGGGATGATGGTAATTGTAATCCCAAAACCCTGCACCAACCTCCCAACCCGCACGGTCCCGGTGGAGGAGGTTTTGAGGCATGCAACAGTTTGGAACACTCTGGGCTGTCACTGTCACCCCACACACATTTACATACCACCAGTTTCGGTCAGGAATGTGCCAGTGTCAGAAGGCTGTGTGTGTGTGTGTGGCACATCGGGACACAGCTGGAACCGCAAAACATTCCATTCCCGATTGCAGACGCACAGACAGACGCGCACACACGCATAGGCTGACTTTGGTTTGGGTTTCGTTTTGTGGTCAGCGCGTTGTCAGCGCTGAGGCAACCTGATACGCACCGGGGGCTGGGCCCCGGACGGACAACGCACGCACGAAGGCCGAGACCTTGAATCCCAGCGTGTCTACGTCTTTGTTGTAGGAGATAGAGAGAGAGAGAGAGAGAGAGAGAGAGAGAGAGAGAGAGAGAGAGAGAGAGAGAGAGAGAGAGAGAGAGAGATAGGGAGAGGGATTGGTAGAGCAAATGAGATCACAAAAACACCCCACAAGGCACACACAACTTTTTTTTGTTTGTTCGGCGAAAATGTTTGGACACGCAGTTGGGCTTCTCGGAACAAAGATGTCGTCCCTATTGTCTCCTGCCAGCGTGGAAGTGTGCTGCAGCTGTGCGGACGCAAAGCTCCTCAGCAACGAGCAGGCAGATTTTCCCGCACAGGTCCCATGATGCTTTGCGTGCGCGCGACTCCTCGCCGAGGACCTGTATCTTATCACGGCGTTGTCGTTTTTGCTTTGTTGCTTCCCCCTTCGATAGGACCGTGACGACAGCCCGCGGCAAGGACTTGTAGCAGTAGTCAACAGCATTAGATCATTGTTACACCGGCTCGGGGCATTGGGGAACGAGAAGGTCATGCTTATAACGCACTTAGAGCGGCGATACGCTGGCCCAGTGTCAGTGCGCCTTAAACAGCCTGCGAGGCCAATTTAGGACTGCCATCCACGAGCGGGCATTAAAGAGGCCCCGCGGTGAGATATTGGTAGCGATGGGCAAGATTATTTCATCGGAAATAATAACACAGGAATAGATTGGACAGTAGGCGGGCATGTGTGTTTTCCAGCAGCCTGGCTTTGCTGGAGTTCGGAGCATGGTGAGCAAAAGGCTGAAGTCAAGCACGCAGGCTCTGCTCTGGAGTTCAGAATATGTTGGGAAAAAGTCTGAAGTCAAGCAAAATCTTCACTGGTCGAGTAGTAACCAATATTTTTTTTTTTTTGCTGGAGAGCTAGCGAGCACTCAGCTCCGGCTACTACGGTGTGCAACTTGATTGGAGTACTCGCGGCACTAGGGTGAACCAACCTCCCACACGGGGACTAATTTTGACAGGGAGCGCTTAGCAGTGTCCGTGTCCTACACCTGCGCTAGCTATTTCTGCTTGGGAAAAGCCATTTCGTGCCTTGAATTGCGCCCAAGCACTCCCAAGTAGGACTCCCAAAGCTGGACGGCCCACAAAAAACACTGCGACGCTGAGGCGTTTAGAGGAAGGTGTCGCCGTACAACAACCCCCGCATTCCCCCGCCCCTTCCTAACGCCAGAAAACATTATCAAGTGGCGATGTTATCTGCATTATGGAAATTTATCGACCAGACCGGGGCGCTGTAGCTGATTTAAAATTCTGCTCCAAAAATTTTTTGGGGAAAAGAAAAAGTCATCGTATCAGCAACATCACACACACACACCCATACGCAGGCACACATTTTGACTAGGTCTTCATTTCTGGGGCCCTTTCCTGGAAAGGGGGAACTCCACAAACTTCACGGCCAGTCAAACAGGCAATTCCTGCGCGTCCTCCTTCTCCCGCAGCTCCCCCAGTAATGCTGAACGGAAAATGATTTCTCTCTATCAAATTATCATCTGCGCGACAACTTCGGGACCCGGTTCGCCCGTGTCCTTGCACGTGCGCGTGCGTGTGTGTGTGTGTGTGTGTGTGTTGGTGTGTAATTTCGTGTGATGTGATGAATAGATTGAGCGCAAATAAGCTCCTGGTGGCGGCGTGTGCTTTTTGTCGCCTTCCTTTTTTCATGCCCTTCCTTTCGGTTGCTTCCGTGTTTCTTTGTGTGTGTGTGCGACTCTTGGTAGAAGAAAGAAGAAGAAGAAGAGGAAGAAGAAGTACCAACCATCAGAAAGAAAAAAGAAACGTGTGTATGTCCCCACACGCTTGCTGACTCGTCCGTTTCGTTTCGCTCCCGACGCCGACACGACGCAGGCCTTATGGTCTTGGCAAAACTTTGCTCTCCAACACACAAAAGAAAAAGGGGATGGTCTGAGGAGGGGGGGGGAGAGGGAAAGCTGCTAGGCGAAAAACTTTGACACTCATGTCCCGTTCCGGACAAAACCTCGGGATCCCCGGGGGTCCCATAAGGCCCGGTTGGTGCGGTCTGGCCTGTTTTGCTGCCCCGGCTACGAAGGCTACGAAAGGTTCCGTGTACGGGTCAGCAAAGATACTGTCCGGCGGGGGGCGGGGGCGGGGGGTTGTGTGCAGCATCGTCTTGTGCTTCATTTTCAAACTTACTCGCCCGACTGAGTGAGTGTGTGAGAGACTTCTGCAGTCTTTCTTCAGTCTTTTTTTTTGTTTTTTTGTTATGTTTTTTCGGTAGTTGTTGATGCGGCAGCGAACGTGGAGGCGCGTTCGTCGCTTGCTGGCCGTCAACTAAAGCGAGCGTGGTTCGGGGGGGGGGGGGGGGGGGGGATCGTAGAAGCAAAAAACTAAAATGGTCAAAACAAAATACACCAATAACACGCTGAAGGAGGTTCGGTCCCGAAGTGGCACAAAAATTGTGCAAATCAACAAGAGAGATATAAAGAGAGAAATAGAGAGAGAAAGAGAGAGAGAGAGAGAGAGAGAGAGAGAGAGAGAGAGAGAGAAAGGAGTAAAAAATCGCTTCAGCTTACCTTGTCCCTTCGCAAGTGGAGAAAGGAAACACGAAAAATACATTTGAAAATAGTACAACAAAGTCGCACACAGAACTGTCGAGTGTCTAGTTAGGAGAAAAAAAGGAGAGGGGGAACAATACTAGAAAGAACAAGAAAATAACGCACCAAATTGGAAAAAAAGGTAACAGAAAAATACACACACAAAAAAAAAACAACCGAATAAAAGGGACTTGTTACGTAGCGTGACTGAAGTTGGCCCGCGGTAGGGTTTTGGGACCGAAGATGTGTCTTGATGTCTTTCCAACATCAAAAACACACACACACACACACACCCCACACAGAGAAACATACTTGCTCGGGAATCTCTTTCGCTCCACAAGGGCAGCAAAGGCCACACTGGCACGGACGGCACAAAACTAACCAAAACTTTTCCCATTCTCGGTCCCGAAGACGCAGCGCTGCGGCGGTCCCGGTGCGCGCGCGCGCGGGCAAAGATTTAAAATGTTTCAATTAATTTACCATCCTTATTTTTTAATTCATTTATTTTCATTACCATCGCCCCCCATCCCTTTCCCCTATCGCACCCTCGCATTTCCACCGTTCGGTTTTGATGGCCGTTTAGAAAATTACTTTCGGGTTCACTAGCTGGGGCCGCGGCATGATTTGTTCGTCGTTTTTTTGGGACGCTGTCCGGGCGGATGCACGGAGGATGCTGGATAATGGCTCCCACGGAAGGGGGGGGGGGGGGGGTAGAAAGAGCACTCGAGCGAGAGCAAGAAGGAGCAGAAGAAAGAAAAAAAAACAACACCTTATAATAATATAGACGAAAAATCTAGTTGAGTCAACGAGGAACTATCTCCGCGGCGAGCGCGAGCGCATGCACAGCGAAAGGGGTGCGAAAGATAAATTAAAACGTTTCCACCCGGCGGGCACCCCCGCAGGCACCGCGAGTTTTCTTTGCCGTTTGCTCGGTTTCGGGTTTTTATCTCGGTGCTTTGATTATTTTGTTTTTCGCCCCCCGGTACGGTTCGGCTCGCCCGAGACACTTGAGACGTCTGTTTTGAAAAGGTTTCAGTCGCCTATTTTTCCTGCCCGGTCCTGGCCACTACGGTGGTGGAGTAGCAGCCCTCGGTGGGGTGAATTAAGGGAGGGAAAACACTCACACACAGGCACACACACACACACACACATACAGTAACCAACTACTTGCGGGGATGCATGTCATCTTTTCATTAGTGCTGGGGAAACAAGCTTTTATCGGTGGCAAGCGAT
The DNA here is from genome assembly GCF_943734735.2 of Anopheles gambiae. NCBI lineage: Eukaryota > Metazoa > Arthropoda > Insecta > Diptera > Culicidae > Anopheles > Anopheles gambiae. The sequence continues at coordinate 4,026,858 of NC_064600.1, read as the reverse complement.
TGCTCCGGCGCAACCTTGGGCGAAGAAATGCTCTACGATCTACGCCTGAAGACATTTGCACGATCTTCGAGTTGTTGCTAGTCGCCATCGTCTGACTTTCTGGGAACAGCGATTGTTTTACTGCTTCGTCTTGGGTTGGGTTCGCCCAAGCAATCACTTCTCCTCTGCTAGAAATGGTTTTGCACAGGAATAATTATCTTTGAATTTTGTTTTTTTTTTTCTACCTGAATACATACATTTTATATACATTTTGATCAAATTTGCGCAAACAATAATACACGTTCAATGCTTCAAAAATGTCATTACACGTTTGCTGCATTGTTGCAACACATTGTGATTATCAATTTGAAACTGATTCAATACAAAACAAATACATTTTAACGCGAAAATTCAAACAAAAAAAAAAAAAGCGAAAAACCACAAATCCGCATTTGTTTACCTTTTTTTTTTAGTTTGAAAACATTTCCAATGAATGTTAAATTTTATTTAAAAATACTATTTCCAATCCAAGTGCTCCTTCCCAAAATCCAAAATGGAATAAACATCTTTCCGATTAATTTCAGCGTTCCAATTGCATTGTTACCATAAATGAAACAAATTCCAGTTGGTGGAGTTATACCAATTGCATAAATATGACGGAAGCAATTGGCATACACACATATCTATTTCTATTCATTTGAACGTATTTGGGTACTAATGCATAGGGTTAAATTTTTTATTGGTCGATTTTTTATTAATAAAACACACTTAATATTTGTTGCAAACCATTGTTCTAATTTTATACAATTTGCTTTTTGTTTTTTTTTGCTTACTTTGTGGTGCCTAGCTATCGTGAAGCATGGAATAGGAACATTTGTCAGTAGAAGGGCACGATCAACGTGTTTCGAAACTGTTTTTTAGCAACAAACATGGGTTTGAAAATGACTAAAGCATGTACGTCATTGCAACGCGCACTCTTATATTTACATAGAAAACCTCAAGCCTGTTTGTATTGGATCTCATGTTAGGAACCATAACAAAATGATTTTGTATTCCAATATAAACGGCACTACACTACTTAGGCTTAACGTTCAGCCAGCAATCCTGTGCTCGAGCTTGGCATTGCTGGGAAACCTTAGCACACGATTGCGATCAATCTATTATGAGGCTTCGGGTACACTGCGCACTGCGCCCGGATAAGATTGGAAATTGAAATAGCACCGGAAGCCCCCGCCCCCACACACACACACACATCCCTCCCACCGGGTAAGCGAAATGCTTATCCCGGACGAAAAAGGGCTGAACCAGGCGCTCCTGCCGGATATTTTCCGGAACCGCCAGGCCGAAGAGACCGCTACAGCAGGAAAACGCGCTTCGCCAAACAGCTTTTCAGCTTTCGCCACGTTTTCCCATGAAATGTCTTATCATCACACACACACACACACGTACGAGCCGAAACACGGGTTATTGTGTTGCGATTTATGCGTCGCCACTCGAAATCTGTATTCTCAATCACTCCGTTGAGAGAGAAACTTTTAGCGCGGAGGCAGGGAGTGTGGAAGGCAACCCGATCCAGTAAAATGATACCGAAACCCTTTTTGCGTCCCCTCGCAACTGCCACCCTCTACCGTCTCCGTCTATTTGTGTGTGTGTGTATATGTCAATCTTGGTTCATATCTCGCAGTTTTGGGGGAGTGCGGGGGAGCGTAAAAAGTGCACTTTGGCGAACCCTTTGCCTGTTTTTGGAACGGGTTCGGCGTATGGCTTCATCTGCAACATTACTTCGAACCCCACACAGCCACAAACACTTGCAGCACACAGACACACAAACGCACCTAAGCCCCGTGAGCAGTGGTGTACGTTATTGATTTCTTTGTCCTCCCAGCTTGGTTGTGGTTTTGCAAGAAAAACAACAACAAAAAATAACAAAAAAGAAAGGGAAAGATTGCGTCCGTTTTGCTGTCGTTGTTTTCGGTGTGTGTGTGTGTGTGTTTTTTTTTTTTTAATTTTATTAGTATTTTTAGCAGTCCCGTGTGGAGTTGTTCGCTGCAAGAAGCAATCGCTGCAAAGTGACGCACACTCCGGCCTAACCTCAACGCCGAAATATCATCGGTTCGGGACGGGGGCAGCAGTAATTACCAGCCTCTGCCAGCGCTGGGTAGCCGGATGAAGCCTCAGAAGCCACCGAAGACGCCCGCAAGGAATCCTTAAAGCTGCCCCGGCCCACGCTTGCACCATTCGAAAGGGGTGTGCGTTTTTGTGCCGATGGGTAGTGTGCGAAATTGTGCTCTTGACGCGTGGACACTTGGATCTCGCGGTCGTGGGCTTGAGTGCGAAGGTTACAAAACAACAACAGCAACAACAAAAAGGTCTCCAGAGATTTCCGCCATCAATGTCTACGAATCAACAGGTCAGAAAAGAAGAGGAAGCGTAAGAAGACAAGGCGAAAACGAGCAACGAGGCTCGTGCAGCTTAAGGCGTAAATAATGTCGCAACGGGGTCGCCACGTAGACCCCCCCCCCCCCCCCCCCCCCAAAAAGGCTCGATGGCGCCGGGAACCAAGAAATCCGTTGCCCGACACTCGACACACAGCCCGGCACTCGAGCCGTTGGTTGACTGGTTGGTTTGTTTCAATTCACACATAACCTCAATACCTGTGTGTGTGTGCAATGCTAAGGGAGCCCCTGGCAAAGGCGTGGAGAGGTGGTGGAATATGCTAAGCAGATCTAAGCATTATTTGTTGTCATCTTTGCGCCTCGCAGCTCCCCCCCCCCACCCTGTTCGCTTCGACAGGTCGCCGATTTATGAGTCTGGCGCGATGGCCCGCGGACGCATACGAATAAGACGTGCGGGCATATAAATTAAGAGAAAGAAAAAAGCCCACAACAGTACCACAGCAAATGCCCCTTTGCTTTTTCGGCGCGGCTAGGACACAGCGAGCGAGAGATGATTAATAATCCGCCCGCGTGCAGCCTGGGCTTGCCTGGGGTAGCTGGTGTGGGACACATTTTTCGACGCTGCTGCTGCCGTTTGTCGCTACCCCAAAACCGAACCCGGCCATGGCATGGCCCCATGCACAGATCTTTCATCTTTCGGGTGGAATGTTTTTTTTTTTTTTTTTTTTTTTTTTTTTTTTTTTTTTTTTTTTTTTTTTTTTTTTTTTTGGGCGACGCTGGTTTGGCGACCTCCGGGCGGCCTCACCTCAGTAGTGGGTTGCTGTGGGAGCCCGGGCGGGCGGGTGCAAGATCATTAAATGGGAGTTTAACTTTTTGCATACATAATGTATGCCCCGGGACGGGACGTCCCCGTGTGTGTGCGTGTGTGTGCACGCCGCTCTGACCATATTTGTGTGAAAAGAGCCCCAGACGTCATAAAGATGTATGTGCCTGTGTGTCTGTTTAGGTAGTCTTTTCATTCGATTCCGCACTGTCAAAAAATAGTCATCTCACAGCAGCGCAGCAAGAACAAAGCGTAATGGGCCGAAACGGGAGGCAAGCGACGAACCGGGCTTGACTCGGCCGAAGCGATAGGAGCCGAACCTTTGCGCTGCTCAATAAAACAGCAAAGCCAGAGCGAAAACAACACGCAGAGACGGGCGTCACATCCCACGCAGCCCAGGCCCAGCAGCAACAGGGCAGCAAGGCTTCAAACAATCGCGCAGCAGCGCCCCCCCCCCCCCCCCTCCAGCGCCAATGGGCACGCTACAAACACTCGAACGCCTACACGCGCTCGCACGCTGAGGCACGCGGCACAAAGAATAATGAAAACAATTTAACCAAAAAAAAAAAAAAAAAAGGCAACCGAATCGGCTAACATGTGTCTCACCCGGTTTTTTGAAAAAAAAAAAAACACGGCCACAACAACAACACCAACCGTCAACCAAAAACAGAAAAGAAGCAAAAAATGTTACGAAAATCACACATAACACGAGCGAGAGATCGATCGAGATTGGGCGACTGTGGCTGTGGCGGGGCCTTGGGGAGCAGCTTCTAATGACCAAAGGGGAAGCAAAATAAATCGACTCCAAAGCAGCACGGCGCGAAGAAGCTGAACATCGAATAATAGCAAAACACACGCTCAGCACACACACACACACACACACACACACACACACACAACCTTCGGGGTCCGGTCCGCTCGCAGCGAAACACCTTCAGGAATCTGCGTGCGTAGGCGGCGACGACCCGGTTTTGTGCTGTTGTTGGCCGTTGAGCTCCAATACCTCCCCAAAACGTGTTTGATAGAGGAGGGGAAGCAGTAGGAGTAGGAGGAGAGATTTAAACCCCAACAAAGTAATGGCGCTGGTAGCGACGCAGGAATCACCGCTCTTCAGAAACACATGTACACCAAGGGCCTGGACACACGGGACATACAAAACACAGCCGCACATCGTTGGCACTACTTCGAGGTGAGCTGTGCCGAGAGGCGACGACGTGCTCTCGACTGAAGGTGTCAAGATCAAGATGGCTGCATTGAAAAGGTTGCTCGGAGTCTCGGGGTCTTTTGTGTCTTTGCCAGTACTTTGCCAGATGCCAGATTGATGCCGAATTGCAAAGGCGGTGGAGGAGTCTAGCGGAGCCTGCCTGAGAGCATCTAATTATACGGTTTCGTGCCGAAGATCTCCGGCAGGCTTCCTGCAGGCTTTGCGAGCGGTGCGAGCGCTCGCACACAATTTTGGAGGTCAGCGCAGCAAACAACAGTCGAGTGTCCATATACGTCGCGGCGACCTCCGCAGCGTCACACACGAGGCAAAGCACGCAGGCTGCGATCAATGTTTTGCAATGGAAAGGGATTAATACTCCGGACCCGCTGTCGGGTACTGTGGTGCCGACTCACTGCCGGCTTCATTAACGCAAAAGGGACACCCGCACACAGTGTGCGTTCGAAGGTGCTAAGATACTGGACGACCTCCGGGAGTGTGTGCGTATGTACCGACACCCTCCCACGGGAGAGATCTTCCGATAGGGTCAGCGACTCCCACCTGGGGCCGGTGTGTGTGTGTGTCTGTGTGTCTGGGTGGTCGCCCTGCTAGAACTTCGCCAGAAGGCTTGCTGGCAGGAGAGGTCTTTACAATGCGCAGTAGTTGCTCGTACCACCGTGGCGATTAATCGATCGAATTGGAAGGATTTTGATTTGCTGCTAGGGAGAAGAGGAGAAGACAAAACCCCCAATCACACACATACACATCCATGCACAGAACATACGATGAAGGAAGTCGGATTAACAATCACGCCGGTGAAAAAGAACCTAATGTACGTCCACGCCCGGGGACGTTGGGAGCAGCGCTGCGAGGAGCATGCTAAGCCTTGGAAGCAGTAAAGAGAAAAAGTTTATGACGCTGGACCGGTCAGCTTATGCTGCTGCTGCTGCTGCTAGCGTAGTAACACAATTACTGTGCCAAAGCCTCACGACCTAGGAGTTTGGCCGGGCAACCCGGAAGACGGGCAGAGCAACACCGACAAAAGATCCATCATCAGTCTGTTTCTAGGGTATTAGGCATCGAACATTCCATCCCGTGGCGAAGGGCGTTGGAGTTGCAGGAAGGGGTTGGTGATGTGTGGACGAATAAATAATCGTCCTAACGAAAGAATGGACAAGGGATGTTAGAAGAATTAAAGCACACACACACACACACACACACACACACTCAGACCAGACGGCTCGAGCTGTACACGTTCTGGATCATGAGAGAATGATTATAACTTTTGCCCCTTTTAACTAGCCCGCCTGGTGGTTTTTTTCCCCCTCATTGCCAAGAAGACGTTTCTCCCTTGCTAGCTCACATCTCAATTCCCACGTCACATTTAATCATCGCCGACAAATCATCCGTGGCCCCGTGGTGTGGCTCTAAACGCGCGGGAGGTACGGCCGGCCCGGCTTGTGGGGCCCACACAGGAGTTAATATCTGTGATGATTTTACAGAAACCCAAAAAAGCCACCCTGAGAATCGCAGAAAGCTGTCGATGAAGAGGCAGGAGAACTGCCGAAGCCAACCTCATTTTACCCGGTAAAGCAAGACGTAAGCGTAAGCGGCAGCTGTGATGATTATTGGAAAAGTTTCACCACTCGGTGCGGAGGTGTCGTGCCTCCGGGACCACCGGAGCCGTAGATACCACAGACTCATGGTTCCCCTGTCTCTTGCTGGACCTGCACAGCGAAGTCACTTCCGGCAGGCTGGGATAGAGCGGGAGCTAAGATAGCCCCTATGTTTTTGGAGGTGCAGAACCTAGCAAAGCTGTCATCAGTTGCACTGGATAGTTTGACATTCTGCTTGCCTGGCTAAATCCCAGTGTTGTGCGGCCTCAACCGTTATTCCCAAGCAGGAAGCAGCACCCCAGTATCACTTTCTGACATTGATCTCCCGCGCGGATCTCGATTGGCCTTCGGTAACATTAATTTATTTTATCTCTATTCATCTGCGAGCACACACGCGTACACGCAGGACCTGTGCGGTGGGAATGAGAGGACTCACACACACACACGCTCGGGTAATGTCCTAGCATTAGCACAACGGAGCGATCGCGCGTGAAGCCTTCCACTTTCGAGCTTCATTAAATGTCAACCGATATCTGCGTGTCTCCGCGTGTGTGTGTGTGTTCTGTATTCGTTTGTGTCCGATTTTGTGTCGTCATGCGATAACGGCACCCGTCCATCCCGCGCACAGAGGACACACGTTTGCAGGTGACAACTGTCACACAGCTTGTGTGTGCGAGTGGCGCTTGCCGTCATCCTCATCATCTTTTGGAGCAAAATTTGTATTTGATTAGCGTCGAAAACGGGAGCGCCCTGTCGTGTAAGTGTGCGGCTGGGTGACGATAATGAGGGCGAGCGTGTGTGTGTGTGTGTGGTCGATGGGACCAATCAGGGAATTGGGGGTGCCACCCCGGCCACGCGCCAATGATCGTAGCACGATTGATTGTGACACACACGGCAATCGTAATTGGCATTAGCCGCAGCGTGTCCCGGTTTTGTCCGGTGGTGGTGACAGTGCACACACAAACATACACACACACACACACACACCCACACTGCTCTTTGGAAGGATAATTGGGCAATCTGTCAATATAGAGCCGACTGGATGCAAGCCTCATAACAAAACAATGCTGCCCTCTGCTCTCTCTCTCTCTTTCTGCGCGTTCTGACAGCTCTGTCACAAGCTCTAGAACCACTCGATTTATCGGTGAGCAAATGTTTACCCTGTTTCGAGTAGTAGTTTGCTTCCTCCCTCCCTCCTCATGACCCTATACAATTCCACGCCCAATCCCTCCGCCCGTCCTGCTCCAGTAGTTTGTTCAATTGCTGCAGCCTTGAGCCAGGACCAGGTGCTGAATAAATATAGTGTTTTCGTTGAAATTAAATATTTGTCTGTCACTGTCCCATCTATCATAGAGCGGGCAGCGTCCGGCACAAACAGCCGGACAACTCCAACCATCACCTCTGTGTGTGTGTGTGTGTGTGTGTGTGCCTTTTTATTGGAGTTGTGCAAGCGTGTGGCTACAGGAGTGCAACGCTCTCGGTCAGTTTTATCGTCCTCGAGTGGAGATGAGCTTTCTAGAGCGTTCCGCTCCGGCTAGGTTGATTCCTGTGTCGACACCACAGAAACGGGATCGTTACCGCTTCGTCTGAGATCGTTCGGATCCGGACTCGTGCCAGGAACCGACCGTTCTCGTCTCGAATCGTTTGAAATCGTTCGGAATCATTCGGCATTGTTTGCAACCGTCTGCAATCGTCCGGAATCGAGCCCGGAACCGTCGGATTCGTCTGGAATCATTCGGAACCAGTTCCGATTCCAGCCGGTTTCGAACCGTTCTGGATGGGTACAGATGATTCCGGACTGTTTTTGGTTGTACCTACCCGCCGGAACTGGTTCCGAAAGTTGTTGGAACCGTCCGAACCCAGCTCCAATTTTTTTTTTCATTTCTACCCACCACTACTGTACCACACACACACACACACACACAGTCGTTGATGAACGATGGGTTTTGGGGGTTTTAGTAGCGCGCTGCAGTTACACAGGCACACCGGCAGCATCCCCCAGCCTTCTAGATCATCCATTAAAACCAACAACAAAAAGGAGTGAGTGTACGTGTGAGTGAGTAAGCGGGACAGCAGTTTGATAATGATTGTGTACATAACCTCAAACCCCCGCCGGGCTGGGAAGCAGCAGCAGCAGCCGGAGCAGAGCACCAGAAGCATCATCAGGTGCTCGAGGTGATGGATAGCTTGTTTAACAAACATCTGCACTTAAATTGTGAACCATTGTTTACGTGAAGCAATTATTGCTTTACCTGCAGGCGGCGGGAAAGTTCGGTCGGTGGTGATGGGGCTGCTGCACCTATACGTCAAGCACGCTCGCCCTCTCTCGTCTATCAGCGTAATAGTTTTAGGTGTGAAATCATACCTGCCAAATGGGAGGAAAGAGAGTAAAAACAATTTAAAAAAAAGTATTAGTTGCGAAGCTCAATTAGAGAACAATTTGTGTTGCTCCGATAGGTTTATGGATGGGCCGGGGATGTTTACAGAAGATCAAATATGTCAGCCAGAGGTGCCAGCTGACGTTCGTCAATAGTGTCTGTTTGTGTGTGTGTTGGTCTTTTTTTTACTCTCTCCCCCACCCCCCACTAACGCCCCATTCCAGGTGGTACTGGGGAATGCTGGAAGGCATTTCAACGTCGATAATGATTTGCGGTAAGCGCGCCCGTGTGTGCCCTGTTTGATCATAAATCGTGTCAGATAAAATCAGATACAAACAGCTCAGCTCAGCGAGCCTGGCAGCGAGGGAAGGAGGGAGGAGCACAATCACGAGGTGCCGATGATGTTGTACGGGTTAAATGTTTCCACCACTTGAAACGATGTCAATTTTAATATTACAAACAAGCCCCGCGACTAGCGGGGGGCAAATGGAAGGGCAAAGATGCCGGCCGTGTGGAGTGTTTGGAAATTTAATTTCATTCTCCCCCCCCCCCCGTTGGACTCTTTCCTGTTGTATTTGTCTTTTTTTTTTTTTTGGTTTTCCCAACCAACGCCATCGTTCGCATACCGCGCGGGGACTTTCAATTATGTGCGGGCACACATTTGCGGTTATCGCTGGCCGGCCCGATTTTTAAAAGGACATTCGACCAACTTGCAACATTGCAGTCCACTCAACAACAACAACAAAAAATGGGGGGAGATTTCCGGTCACTTCCATTTTTTTTTTTTGCACCATCGTTCATTACAATTTCCACTTACAGCGTTTTTTTTACTGTACGCTGTTTTTAGTCGAATTTACCTTTTTTACGCCAGCACTGTTGTTGTTTTTTTTTTTATCCTCGTTTTGGTGCTCAGCGATTTAATTTTGGGATTTTTTATTATTTTTTTTTGAAGTGGTACAGAAAACAAAAAGCGTGTAAAAGAGATAGCAGGAGAACGACGGGACACTTTTGTGCAGTTTTCCTTCCCTTCGCGAGTTTTCCTTTCATTTCGCCATATCATCCCCTCAAATCAAGAGATCAGAAGCGCTTTTTGTTGGTGTTTTAATTCAGACGAATCAGAGAAGTAGAGAGAAGGGGGAGAGGGACACCATTCACCCGTTCAATCCGTAACACTCTCTCCCGCCTGCTGCCTTATTGGCCAGATGGCCCCCGGGAAGATGGATATCGTGTGCGATGGCGGCGAGCGGAAATGTATTTCCGTTTAATCAGCAAAACCCTTGCGCAGTGCCTCGCTGCGGGACACCCGTGTGTGTGTGTGTGTGTGTGTTCAGAACGTGGTTGCAACCCATGGGTGGACCATTCACCCCCCCCCCCCCCTCCCTCCCCAACACTGGACTGAGATGGTGTTAATTAAATCCATACCGTACCAATTTAAGTGCACAATGCATGCAGGGGAAGCCATTTGGGATGCAATCGGCACTCAGAAGAAGAAATAAAAAAAAACGCGCACACCCACACGAACAAATATTAATAAAAACACACACACACACTCCCGCCAGTTAAGAAGAAATAAAGTAAAACAAACGCCATCTCTACAGCCTTCCAAATCCAGCCCCAGTTCCAAGATGAGCTGCTCGAAAGTTGTGTAGTGCGGCTATGTATGTGTGTGTGTGTGTGTGTGTGCAAACAAAACATTCACCGGCCCGCGTCCCCCAGCCCAATAAATAAAATCGCAATCGAGAGGGTGGTCGTGAGAGGGTAGGCAGAGAAAGCACTTTAGATAAGAACACGATTGCATACAAGTGGCAAAGCGAGGGATGGTACAGTAAAGCGAAAAAGCAGTGGGGCCTGCTAGTTTTCTGGATCTGGTTCGTCGCGTCGTTGCATCGTTGATGCTGTTGGGAGCAAAAGGGCTTATCTGCTCCACTCTTGTCTGCATGTGTGTGTTTGTGGCTGAGTTTTTGAATTTTGTTCAAATACGCTTCGGCTTCGTGCAATCGCGCTGGAGATGGAGGCAAAACGTGCTGCTGCTGCTGGTGGTGCTGGATTGTTTTAATTTCTTTATCGAGCCACATCGAGCCCTTTCTGGGCAGTAACTACGGCCAGACAGACGTACGAACAGCCAGAAAGCAGAATGGAAGTGTGCACACACGGCGGTGGAATTAAAAAAACAAAAATCGAATTCAGCTGGGCGCGCTAACGCTTTCAAGTGGATTTTGTTCTAGCTGGTGCCGTGACCAGGATGGGCGAGTGTGACGTGTTTTCATGTGCGTTGCGTACAGATGCGTTTTTAAGGGCGGTGTTTGTTTGCTGTTACTTCTAAAACAATGGGAAACCGCGAAATTTACCAAAAAGCGGTTGAAAAGATTATGTTGTTGTTGTTTGTTGTGTTTTGTAGTATTTATGCCATTTCAGCAAACAGCAATGGGGGTTTGAAACTATTCCAACCAGAGTGTCTTCAAACTGCCTTTCCGAAGTGTGTGTGTGTGTGTGTGTGTGTGTGTGTGTGTGTGTGTGTGATTTTATGCAAATTGTAAGGGATTTTCCCACTTTGGCGTTTGTCGAAAGATACATCCCCTCCCACATTACGCTGGGACGCCAAATCGGGGCGCATCTTCGTCCCAAAACGATCAGATTGATCGGTCGGCATCGATTTCAAACCCCCTTGCGATGTTTGTCGTTGCTAATAGTCAAATGTTAGCGCAAATGCGGCAAAAAAAAAACCCTTTCAACCCCCGGTGCCGGTGGTCAGCATTTCCGCTTCCCGTCATTCCGTCCATGCAAAGGGACGCACAGGAAGGGACACACGGAAGCACTGTTGCCCCCCCGTTTGACAACAATAAACATAAAAGCCACAGCCCTCGGGGCACACTCGTACGGCCCCCGGGACACACATGACCCGGGCGCTAAATGGTTTGATCCCAGCCATCCGAGCCCCTACTGGGCATCTGCTTAACTGGGGGAAAGGATGCGTAAGTCCACCCCTTGCTCTTCCTGTTTTCTTTTTCCTTTTCTTTACACACACATACGCGCACACACACACACGCGTGGTGTTAAAAATCAGCAGCGCAACGTTCATGCACGTTCCCGTCGTTTTTAGTGAAGTTATTTTAGTGCGTGTTTTAACCCCTGCGATTTCTTTTCGCAAACGTCTTTAAGCACTGCCCGCCCGATTAGGAAGCGAAGGGAGCGGGCGGGGAGGGGGGGGGCGAAGGTTGTATCAGCGCGGAAAATACAGCAGTAAAGTGGGATGCCCAAAAGCAGTTCCTCCGGTTCAGGTTTTGGCAGAGGAGGGTTTGAAATCTGTTCGCTGGTGAAAATATTCCACCCACCGTTTTTCCTTTTTCTTTTTTGGTCTCTTCTTCTCTCGCTCTCACTCACTCTCTCTCTCTCTCTCTCTCTCTCTCTCTCTAGTGGAACGAAGAGTAGGCAAAGCTGTCCGGGTTTTATTGGAAGCAAACCGGAAAAGCATTTTTATTCGGTTTGATTTGAATTTTCCGTTTGCAGCCGACGGCCGAAGGGGCAATTCCGGGAAGGGGATTACAGTAGTGGCGGTGAGTGAAGCGGGCGGGTTAAAGGGAAAAGGATTCACAATTGTTTATTTCCCCCCCTCACCGCCATCCCTTCCATTCCGCTTGCACCGAAGCGTTTCCCGCAGGCAGTCCCATTTGGTGCGCGCCTGCCGTTTGCCGCGCGCGCTTTTATTGTTCGATTTGTTGCGGAAGCTTTTACAAACCCTACATTCACGGAAGGGGGCAGAGGGGGGGATCTGTATATGTGTCCAGCATTTTGTAAAGCAAGCCTGAACACACACACACACACACACACACACATAGCTACCAAGAAATGTAGAGAGTTCCATTCCAAATGGCAGCTTTTCGGCTTCGCTTGGTTGGGAGGGGGTGGTAAAACCCGAGCAAAAGCACGCCCTTTACAAGATCGTTGGCAAAATTGACGCTTTTATTTCCACACTACCAACAACCCCTCCACCTGCCACGACCCCCCCCCCCCCCTTGGGGTTGGAAAAGCTTGAAATTTGGGGATTGAAATGTTAATATCAACTTCGGCATGTATGTGTGAAGGTGTGCGGACTCGCGCAAAATTTGCATACAGCCGCGCTTGTCCCTTTTGCGTCGTACCACCCCGCCTCCCCCCTTCCCCCCCCCACCCTAACTGTCGTGTTATTTCAACAATGCATTATTTTATCTCCCCGGTACCTGAGTTCCGCTGCTGGACACGTACAAATATACAGGCTGGGAGGCGGAATGGTGGGTGGGGGGGGGGGGATGGGAGTGGGACGGGCCAGAAAAAGTTGTTCACCTCCTTCTCGAAGTAAAAAAAAAAAACAAAAAAGGAAAACAAACGCTCCTCCCATCAGCGAATTGTTTTACACGGGGAAAAATAAATAATCTCTCCCTCCCAGCCCAGCACCATCCCCCCCCCCCCCCCCCCAAATGGGTGCTTAAAATGCGCGAGTTTTTTTTTTGTTTGGGGGGGAGGGGGGAGGAGGCTTGCTTTATTTTTCTCGGGCAAGGTAAAACACACACACACACACACACATACTCGAGAGGTGCTTCAATGGTGGGGGGGGGGGGGAGGGGAAGCATTACACACGGGTTGCGGGTATGTTACAATAAACGAATAAACATTTGCGTGTGCAAGTGAGCATGAAAACTCCTTTGGCCGGCCAGTTGCTGGGTGAAAACTGTACCCCCCTCCCCCCCCCCCTCCAGGGGGAGGGCGAAGGCTTTTTGGGGGTAAATTGGGACGGAAGCGAGCGAAAACGTTTAGCAATTGTTAAGCTTATTGGTCGCGCTTAAGACGGGGAGGCGGCATTTGCTTACATTGGACGCTTTACAATGCTGAAGGAGAAAATACGCAAGGGTTGTACGTTGCGTTTAATTTGGCGTACAAAAAAGGAAGAAGAAAAAAAAAGCATCCTTCCTACTGCTTCAGCCCATTTGCATGAGTATTGAAACGATCTTGTTCTTATTTTTTTTAATTTACTTTTACATGTTTTTTTCTGCATTTTTCAAAACATCTTTTATTACATTGAAGGTGTTGTTTCGAAATAAAATTAACAACTTCACAATTGACCGCGACAAGCACCCACACAAACCTCGCGATACCGAGAGAAAAGAGAAACATCAGGCTTTCGCCGTTCTTTCTGCGCAAGTTTAACCGTGAAAAGCCGGCACAAAGTAAATAACTCTCATTTGAAAACAGAAAAGCTGTTACTGGAACGTTATGGGTTAGCAGCAGGCAAAAAAGAGGAAGAAAAGAAGCTAATCGCAATAACGAGCTCAATAATTGTCACGCCCGGAAAGGGGTGAGAAGCTGAGAAAACTAATTTCCGATTGAAAATAATATATTTTAAAAAAAGATGACCATCAAAACCATACAAAAGAGACAAGCGGGAGGCAAAGTAGTGACCGTACGCATCAGCAAACTGGAAAGTATTCAACTTTAACCTTACTTTTCCTTTGGGTCGTGGGTGTAGTAGTGGTGTATTGGTAAAAAAAGAAAAAGCAAATCAAGCGAAGCAGCTAGGAGTGGAGGAAAATCCTTTCCGGCTGCTGCTGCAAAGACCCAAGGTTGTGTGTGTGTGTGTACGTGATGGCGATGATGTACGGCCGGACCGGTGCTCGGAAAATGCCATCGTTGCACGGTTTTGTTTTCCCTTCCCCGTTCGCTTGCGTAACGGGATGCGTGTGCGGCTTTCCCTTTTCGTTGCATGCATGCCCACGCAGTTGCGATTTAAGTTCGTGCAATTGGATTAGAAAATGGCGCTGGCGAGGAGGCAGGTAGGCCCCCCGCCCTCCTGCGCGAAACTGCTTTTTTTTGCAGTGAAACAAATATGTGTCATACATTTTTAAACTTACCAGGGTATTGATACAACTGTAGCTCGCAGGGGCGCGTTTGCTGTGTTGCCAGAGCGCTCTTTGCGCAGGGTTTGCGTCCGCAAAAAAAAAGGAGTAAAAATGTGCTCCAGGCTTTTGCCCTCTGCTAGTCTCGTTTCGTCCTCTCATTGGATTAAATTTCGCCCCATCCGTCGAGCATCGTTCGGAACGGAAGTATCGTCCTTTATTAGCATTCTGATGGGGCTCTTGCCGCTGCCAAGAGCGCCAGGCAGCAGGAGCAAATCTATTTACGGCAGCCGGCATTCCCTGCCCAGGAATTACTTCCCCAACGCGAGACCAAAATCAACCCATCCAATTGGACTTTTTTTTTCTAACTGTCTCGCGCAAACACCGGAGTGTGAGCTATGTGGCACATTTGAAATCATTCTACTAAATGTTGATTTTAATCGTAACAGATCGAGAACAGTTCGAGGGGAGGCGAGAAGAGGGTTGGAGGTAAAGGTCTTGAACAGAAATAAATTTGCCCTATGGGGACGGGGGGACGGGGGAGCATTGCGCGCGCGCGCAAAGGTCGGAAATAATGCCACCGATAGGCGCGTGGCAATATGTCAATCGCGGATAAGTTTGGTTTCGCTGCGGCAAGGAAAAGCAATCGCGCAATTCACTGCTTTCTAGGTTATTTAAAGAGAGGGAAAGGGAGAGCGAGAGAGAGAGAGAGAGAGCGAGAGAGAGAGAGAGAGAGAGAGAGAGAGAGAGAGAGAGAGAGAGAGTTTCACCAAGCTGTCATACTGATGGAAAAGGATGTGCACAACCAACTACAAAATAATTTTAACATTCCAGCTGTGATGTTTAATTCATATTCATAATTTTATTTTTAAAAATTTGCTCAATTTTTTAGATTTAGATACTCACAATTTAAATGCCTGCTATTTAAATAACCTTTGTGATTTACAATCTCACATAAGATACAGGGTTTCCCACGATTTTTTGGTCGTATCCCATAGAGTTTTGGTTCGTTCCCATAATTTATTGGTATTTTCCTAGTGGATATAAATACAATTGGACCAACAAAATCTGGGAAACGAACAAAAAATCGTGGGAACGCACCAAAAAATTAAGGGAACCCACCAAAAATTGATGGAAACCGACCAATAAATCGTGGGCAACCTTGTAATACTATTAGAAGAAGTAATATGGCTTATTCTTCTTTAAAAACTGATAATTACAAAATATGATGTAGCTTCCAAAGTTGCGAAAAGTGCATCTTGATTTTTGGACACAAGCTTTATAACAAGTCATTCTACACTGTGTAGTACTAGCGAAAACGTTAAAATACTAAACTCTAGAGATTTTTACCATGTTGAAGACAAATATTTTATTTATTTTAAGTTTTCTTGTTATATTTATTACCATAACTTGCATGAAAATTATATTATTAAAGTGAAAAAGGCATAATTTTAAAGGATATTACATAACCTTTCCGAAACACTATTAACTTTCAAACCAATACCAAAATCAAACCAATACTTTTTGAAATATTGTAGTTGAAAGATGCTCCCTCCATTTTTCTAAGTATGAAGGAAATCATACATTTCTCCAATTTGATTTTTTTTCCTTGCAATCCACGAGGTTTAGAAGTCTAATTTTTTACCTTTGCTAATGTAATAGTATCAACTTTAAAGCAAAAATACTACCGGCATTGAAATCTAAAATAAAAAAAAAAAGATTTTCATTCCGGTCTGCTTGCACTGTGCAATGGTTGGAACATTAGGAATTGTCTAGTAATTTAATTACAATTTCTTATAAATGAAATAACAAGCATCTCCAGTTAATTACACAATTGTTTCAACTATTACCACAAAAGTGATGTTGCTGAACAGAAGTTCTGTTTTGTAATATTGGTTTCAAGCGTTTGAAATTTCAACCGCATCGATTGTTCAAATAAACGACGTGGAGCTCAAGATGCTTTAAATGTTAATGCAATGCAACTCCCTATCAAGAAGTGCATCCCCCCCCCGCCCAAACAATCAAAACATCCTTTTAAACGTCGTTTGCAATGGCCTGAAACGTTCCTTGAACGATTGTGCCACATCAAACAGGGGGGGCAAAAGCGACATTCGCTCCAAAAGCCTGCGGTAGTGTGCACTGCAGCACTCAGCCATCCAGCGAGTGTGTGCGCCCGGGCGCACCACGATCGGCCCGGGTGTGCTGCTATGGCTCTGCCCGATCATGACGCGCGCCCGAGTGATAGCTGTCCAAATAGAGTGGGCTCACTTTATCATCCCGAAAAGCAAAGTGCGTACGCCGGGTTGCAATGCGGTTCAAAGGTTGTGTTCGCTTCAGAGGCCGGACCGCTCCGCAGACACTTTTGCAAACATTGTACTTTTTGTGGGACGAGGAAATAGGAGGGGGGGAGGGGAAGGATATGAGGGTCGTTTTTAAGCACGCTCGAAAGATGAAAGCATCACCGGTTGGCACCGGAGACCGCGTTTTCGTTTGTTTCGTCCGCCGAGCTGCCAAACGGGTTCGATTGGTTCGGCGGGCGCCTGGTCCGGAAATGGATAGGCTCCTGTGTTCGGGAGGCATTCGCGCTCCAATACCTGTACTGTGGCTGAGTGTGTGTGTGTGTGTGTGGGAGTGATTGGTTTTGTCGCTTAGAATGGCTCCTAGGTAAGCGCTTAATAACCTCGAAATGGAGGCGGTAGCGCCCGAGCAGCAGTGTTACAGATGAGAAAAGTGATATATGAACCTTTTCGGGGGAAGTTCGGATCCTTGTTCCTTGTGTCTTCTGTGGGCGC
Source organism: Anopheles gambiae (assembly GCF_943734735.2). NCBI lineage: Eukaryota > Metazoa > Arthropoda > Insecta > Diptera > Culicidae > Anopheles > Anopheles gambiae. The sequence goes on along the minus strand of NC_064600.1, from coordinate 4,009,806 downwards.
TTGCATGCACCGACAGCATCTCTGTCTGTGTGTGTGTGTGTGTGTGTGTGTGTGTGTGTGTGGGCTAGCTAATTGTGGCGAACATCAACAACCTTTCGCCGAAACTGTGCCACTCGGTTCGATTGTCTGTGACGAGTGTGGGCGTCAAATGGCCATGTGGTCCTGTTGCGACTGATGCTCATTTTGCGCACTAAATTCGGCGAAAACGCCTCCCCACGCCACTAAATGGCGGCAATCGTGTGGTGCGATCTGTGTGCGTGTGTGTGACAGTATGCAGCTGGAATGTGGGTGGATGCTAGCGCTACGATAAGACCGTGCGGGAGCAAACCGAGCGAGCACAGCACAAAAATAACTAATAACAAGTCAATAAATGGCATCAAAAGCACTGCTCGAATGCAATTTTGGGCAGTGGCAGCGGTGGGGGCAGCAGATGGGGCTTTTCAGAATCGAATTAATTTCAATTAAACAGTCCAACCGGGCTTTCCCTCTTCCAACTGGTAACGTTTTGTACGGAGACGACACAGACACCGAAAGGGGAAAGGGCAACAATTGAATGAAATCTGGTCTCCATTACCAGCACCACTTTATCACACACACATACAGAGCAAATAGTGGGCGTTTGATGTAACCTTTACCCTCCGGGTGCAAACGATACATCTCCCACACACAAGCACACACACACACACATGATCCCCTTGCTTGCGGGAAGCATATGTCCACTTGTCCGAGGCCAAACACCGATTCTTCGCATCATCGAAAAATAATTTATAGTTCAGCTAAAGGCACACCGCACACACACACACACGATCCATCATGATTTAGTGGCAGACATTAGCAGAGGACGCTCTTGCTTGCCGCGTCCGACGCTGAACGTTGGAAATGGTTGGGGAGAACGACCGTTAGGCATCCCGGGGAGGGCTTTTTTTTTCTCCTGGAGTAGGTTTTGCCCCGATACTTTCATCTTGCCAATAGCTGTGAGTGCGCATAAAAACTGTGCCGAAACGCGTTCGAAATGCTGGAGGTCATTGCTGGCCGATCACTTCGAGCGGCGGGGTCCGGGCGGGGAAATTAACAAGTATTGGGAGAGTTCTGTGGGAAGCGTTTTCAAAGGAATAAGGATCGATGGAGGGGAAGGCAAGAGATCAGAAGAAGCAGTTGATAACTCTAGAGAGCAAAAAAGAGAGAAAGCGAGAGAGAGAGAGAGATAGAGAGAGAGAGAGAGAGAGAGAGAGAGAGAGAGAGAGAGAGAGAGAGAGAGAGAGAGAGAGAGAGAGAGAGAGGAAGCATAAAGAATCTACCAATCCTAGCCAAAGTCATCACTCGATACATTCTTTGAAGATAAATGATGTATTGACGATACCGCTTGTAGCGAAGAAGCGTCTGCTGAATGATGACGACCTCGATGATGATGCTGCTGGTGAAGGTGGTGCTGCTGCTGCCAATGATGATGATGATGATGATGATGATGATAGAAAAGCAGATGATAATAACGAGCCAGTGCCGGCTGCTTCCGGCTATGATGTCCCGATCCGGAGGAGGCAAAAATGAACCCAAAATAAATATCCACCTCGTGAGGTCTTCTCCGCTACCCGTCCCCTTCCCACTCCACACCACCGCCATCGGGAAATCGAGAACGAGGCACGTCGAAATCAAAGTAAAGCCCCCAGATGAAAGAAAAGTTGAAAAATCGTCTCGCACAAGAAATTTCCTCCACCGATGGACGAACGTTTTCAGGCGGTTGGATTTCGCCGCTGCTGATGAGCATTTAGACGAGCGGCACTCGGGATGACACTCCCCCCACTGCGGAAGGGCGCCCTGCATCGGTATTGAACTTGAACACGAGCGAACGAGCGCTCAGTGGTGGAAAGGCAACCAAAAACAAAACAAAAAAAGAAGGAAAGAACGAACGAAAATCGGGAACGAACCGAAGTACCCAGAATCCCAATAAGCGGATAGTGGAGCCTAATAGGATGAGGGAAATTTGTGACTCGTCTAAAATCGGATCAACGTGTGGAATGCGTTCGTGCGGGGCACGGTCCTCTCCCTCCCATCGTCGGTGGTTTGAAGAAAGGTTTGGCTTTTTTTCAATTAAAGCGTTCTGTTCTCTTCACCAGACACATGACAGTTCGCGCTCGCCCAAAAAAGAAAAAAAAACAACAAGAAAAAAGACAAAAAAGGAAAGCAACAACTTCCTGATGCACAGAGCCAGACACACGAACCACACACTGAGGAGCAATTATTTCAGTGCAAGAAGCGTGTCATTTCGATCGTTTAGTCAGGCGGAAGTATGAACAAGCGGCACCGAAAGACGATTGCGCCATCAAGCCCGGCACTAGTCCCGGGCCGGTTCGGCGCTGCCCCCTGTTTGGGGCCCGGGGTTTTGGAGAATGCACTGTGGCGTCCATAATCCGGCAAGGACACTCTACAGACACTCCCACACACACACACACTGTGAGAGAGAAAGGAGAGGGCAAAAATCATCCACATCGAGTCGGCCGGTTGTGGCCCGGAGGCTTTTCATTTTTCGCCTTTGTAGTATGGTGTGGAAGGGCTTTGAACAACAACAACAACAACAAAAAAGAAGGTTCTGCTTGTTTCGGGCTCACCGGTGCCTTCAAAAGCAGATTAGTAATGGAGCAGTAGTGACAACAACCTGACCAGCATACATCTACACACCCACACACATGCACAAAAACGCTCGCATCGGAAAGTTCTCACAGCAAATTGTTATGATGCGACGCATTTCTACTCAAAATACTTGCCACGCAAAAATGATTTCGACAAACGAGACGTTGGGTGTTGTTGTTTTGTTTGTTTGTTTTGTTTTTGAACGAGTCTTTCAGTTCTGGGTTCGTTCCATGGCGATCAAAGTTTGAGAGAATTCAAACGAATTAAGACAGCAGCCATTTCAAACAAACTGTGCTGTACAATGAGCCTTTTTTTCGATTAATTTGAGCCGTTTTTTGGCCGCCATTTTGTAGAACCTTGAGCAAACTGTGCAAGATATGCATCTGTAAGTAAACTGTTGCCAGCAGACTGCAATTCCAATATCTTATTACAGTACCAGTCTTGCAGGCGAAGATTTCACCAAAATACTGACAGGACTTAGGAAATTGGAGCAATAACTTTCCTACTTGCTTTTTTTTGCAATTTGAAATAACTTAACAGGTTTACCGTGAAAAAAACCTCATATCAGATAATTGAAAGCGTTGCTGTTTACATCTTCTTGTCCTTCGTTTGCGTTTCATTTCGTTCTGCAAAGTCCACACCACCTGCAAACCATCTCTTGAGGCCAGTTTGAACTGACCTCTCTATTTCCCACACGGGTTTTCCGTTCCGATCTGTTCGACCTTTTTTTTGCCACATGTGCCCTTCCTTTGCAGGTGCATCGCCGTGAAAGACGGAAATTGCTTCAACCGCCCCCCATTTACCGAACACCTTTGACCTTTAGTGTGCATGTGAGCACGTCGAGAGAGAGAGAGAGAAAAAAAAACCAACACCAACCTTAGTACTCAATCGCTCCCCGATCCAGTCCCGGGACGCACAAATGGGAGCCGGGGAGAAAAAAATCCCTCCTCTGGGAATGGACGGGAAAATTGATTCCAACCGATACCGGGTATCGAGTAGATGACCACGGTCGTTATTTTCGGTGCCACCTGGAAGGCAAATTGTCGCGCAAGCTCTTCCGTAGTTCACTACACGCTGCCCGACAGTTCCAGTGCGCATCAGGTGCGAAGCCGGATCGGCCTGAACAGAAATGCTTTCGCACGCACTCACTTGCTCTTTCTCTCTCTCTCTTTCTCTCTGTCAAACACAGAGTTAAAAGGAAGGAAAAAAAAACCCGTAGCAAGAGCTCAAAATGTAAGCTACTGTTGCATGACGGCGAGGATTGGCACGCTCGTATCATTTCCATGGAGGCGCATGGTGGCGCGTAAAAAAATGGCGCTTCATAAAAATCAAAAATAACCTCGCGACCCACCATCATCCCATTGCATGGCCGGGCTACAGTTGTGGCGTGTATGCGACGATGGCCTGCCCGCCAGTACTGTAGTTGGGGGGAGGTGGGAAAAATGAAAAATTTGCTCTCCGAGAATTTATCAATGGGATTTCGGGGAAGGTTTTTTATTATTATTATTATTATTATTATTGCTATTATTATTGCTGCTGCTGTTGGTAGGCTCACAGAACACGCGCACAAAAGGTTCATTGAAGTGCGTATTTGGGTGAGCTGTGTTTATCATGTTTTGGCTTTTCCGCACTGCAAGGACGGAGCAGCACGAGAAGAATTAAAACCCAATGAATAGTCCCATTGATTGTGTTATAAAAATGGCAACAACGAACAAAACACACGGAGAAGATAATAAAAGAAAACAACAATCCAGGTGGGTTTGCAGAGCGCGTGGAAGCGGGGCCCAAACAATGGGTACCTTTTGCGGCTAACGTTGATGGGATAGCATGTCCTTATCCGTTCTCCATGAATCTTTTAATTTGACCAACATTATCTGCTGCTCAGCTCAATATCGAGACCTTGGGAAGCCATCTTCTTGCTGGTTTCCTATTTTCTTGCTCTAAAAATAAGAAACGTTGCGCATTATTCTATTTCACTCTTTCCCTATCTCTGTCTGTCTCTCCGTGTCTCAGCCTTGCTTTTCGTCTCGGTGTAAAATTCTTTCCACGTTGTTTGCTCATTTCCAATTTTAGAATTAAAAAATGGCCCCAAAAATGACAGGCCTGGAGGTTGCCAAATTAAAACAAAAAAAAACATATAAAATTAAAAACAGAATAGGAAAATGAGAGATAGCTCTGGAAGCAACGACAGTCCCGATACAACGCTAAAACGGGGCAGCCTCTTGGCCAGGCGGAACAAATCACTTTCCAAGCGCCACAGTGAAAAGAAATTTATAATTAATAATTAAAAATGGAAATTAATAGCTAGCTCAGAGTACTTTTCTCCCTCCTCTTTCTTTTACCACTCCCCCTTCCCCCCCCACCCCCTGCCCTTTACGCCTCCTCCTTACGTTTGCTTGAGTTCACTTTCACAGCATGCTGCTGTGTGAGTGAAAAGTGAACGTGTCAATACTGTTTTCCGGAAAGATTTTTTTTGGTGTATGTTGCTTCTTTGTTGCTCTTCTGGTTGCTCTCTTCCCAATCTCTTCACATCCTCCCACTCGGTGTCACATTTCCTTGACACAGCTAATGCTATCGAGCAGTAGCGGAAGTGCAAAAAAAAAAACAAAACAAAAAAAAGAAAACAGCAGAACAGACCAAACGCTGCCGATAAAAATGGCTGCCGACTACCACTGCCATCGGCCGACTCGGGGGCCGTTATTAATCGCGAATAGCTGCCCTCGATGCAGAAATTAAATTATCGTAACCGAGTGGATGGCGGGGAGGGGGGGGGCTCGAGCAGTGCGGCACAGCACCCCGCCTTTCTACCCTTGTCTTTTGGGTGAAGTTTTTAGTAAAGTTTGTCAGCGCACCCTCCCACCACGCACCACTCTGGTTCGCCATCAATATTTTGTACACTTCCCCCTCCCCTCCCCCCCCCCCCTCATGAAAAGCATCGCCGAATCATGTCTTCATTGCTGTGCCGCCCCTTGCCCGAAACGTCCAGCATTGGCTGCCGAGACGAGACGTTCGATTTTGTGCGTGCTTTTCTTTTTTTTTTTCGTGCAGTATTTTGATAAATATAAACAAGAAAGTGCCTCCCATCTCCTGTTCGCTCCCTCCTCCAAGCGGCGTGCGCCATGGGGCGGACAGTAATGATGGAAAAGAGATTCAATTATCTAAAACACGGGAAGCTCTCATCGCGGTGCGGGCGCGCACCAAATTTTTTTTGCCAAACAGTGTGGCGCTCGCGCGCTCGTATCGGTTCCATTAGCCGGGTGCTCACGGTGGCTGGATGGCTTTATGCCCATAAAACACCACCCCAAGCGGCCCCCAGTTCCCCCATTTTCAGCTCACATGCTAATCCGCGGAGCTGCAAACAGAACGTCTCAGCGGCGGAAGAGGGGAAGCGCCAAAGCGAAATGTTAAAAATCCGGTGGAAAAGGCAAAAAAGCAAAAAAGCAAAAAAACCAACGGCGGGGACAGGGGAAAATTCAGCAAAGTTCGGTGACGGAACGAGCTGCGGCGAGTGTTTATCGATGAGGTAAGTAATCCCGGGTGCCCTTGTTGTCACTTCGCCCCTTTTGTTGCTACCGCAAAGAGTGCCTCGTGGTTCCCTTCCCCGATTTTTCACTCCCCGATGGAGATGAAAAATTTAACACCACATTTTTGTATGTTGGGCATCCATTTTTCTACCCATCATAATGCTCAGAAGATAATACAAAAAAAAAAAAAACAACAAACCATCCCACGAGCAGCAGAGCAGACAATTCATTCCCTTCCGGGGGAAAAAAAAGGGTGCGAACGAAATGCATCACCTTCGTCATCCGCTGCCATTTACACAATGCCATCGTGCGGGGGCGAAGTGGGATGTGAAAAATAGTCAATCACTTTGTGTGAGTGTGTGTGTGTGTGAAAGAAGCATAAATAGGCAGCTGCAGCTGCACCAAGCAACAGCAGCCGCAGCAGCAACCAAAAGAAAACCTCTATTTGTTACTAGCAACGAGGGGTGCGCGCGCAGCGAGAGAGGCAGCTACATATTTCAAAGCGAATGGCAGGAGCGATCGGGTGACGCCTGTGCATCACGGGATGCATTTTAATAATCGACAGCAACTGCTTCCCGCTTGCCATGGTTAGTGACTTGCACTTGGTGGAGGTTTTCTTCCCCCTCCGCCCAAGCGGGAAGCTGTTAAGCAGCGCGTAAACATAAGTACCGATAAGTTGGATGGCAATAAATTAATCTTCATAAGAGCAATGAAGGTGAAGTGCACACCGTGCAGGGGTGTTTTGATTTTTTTTCTCCATTTTCCTACTTTGCTCTTCCAAGAACAGCGTCAAGAAATGTCGTCCCCATCGATGGTAAGGATCGGTTTACATGAGTGCGTATGTGTGTGTGTGTCTTTTTCTTATATTTCCTGGCTTTTGAGAAGGGGTTCGAAAAAAAAACACAATGCTCTGTGCTCGCGCCTCGCAGCACGATGAAGCACGTCAACGAGTAGGCGATATGAATCAGTTTAATTTAGATGCTGGTTAAGGTTCGTCGTCTAATTCCCCTCGGTTTGTTCGCTGTAAAATGTGAAATTTGTGAGGAATAATGATGGGTGAGGAATGAATGGAGATTCGTCTAAAAGAGTCAAAAGGAATTAAATTAGCTTGATTCAATCTGATCGATGAAAAGTCCACATGCTGCTGCTTCGATTCCTAGTATAAAGACCGACCACTCGACGATAGTTCAATTAATTTTAATGAGGAATTTCCATTTCATATTAGCTAAATGCTTAACGTTTCCATATGGTGTTTGGATGAAGTGTACAGCATTAAAATGTCTTCTATTTCTAGGAAACGTTTGACCTACACCGATCAATCCACACTTTGGTCCTTCGAGCCGGATTTTAATGCATTTAGCTACTTACACTAATCAACTGTCATTCTGCAGGATTTTCCTTCTATAATCAATACTGTTAAACTGCTAAAATCAGATTACAAATTGTGCTTTGTGAATGGAAACAAAAAAACCGGTTCAGAAAGAACCTGTTTTGCAGTAGAGCAGATTTTCTCTTTTTAGTCCTTCGAACCGGATATTGATGAACCAAAACCGATCGCAAACCTGATTTAAGCCCGCAATATTCTCAATAGCGTTTTATATTATGAGGCAAAACTTCAACGATTAAATTTCAAACTTGAGTTATCCCCCCTTCTTCTGCACCCCCTTCCTCCTATTTCTTCCCCTCGCTCTAATTAAAACCTTTTTGGAGGCCACTTTAAAAGCCACACACACGCGCACACAAATGCCGCACAAATGGCGCAGTTACTTTACGATGCACTTGCTGTTACCGCTTTTTTTCCCCGCCAGCGGCGAAGAAAAGCGCAGACATTAAATTAAAAATATCACACCCCGTATCGCTCCATCGCCAGCGTGCTTTAATCCCCCTAGATCGACTGCGCGCGCCGCCCCGAATACCCCGCTAAATTGGAAATAACTCTTTCCGCCCAGCTCCTGCCTAATCCTGCCGATCGTGCACCGGAGCACGTCCCGGCGAATGCGCTTGCCTAACCGTGAAGATTAACACTCGCCTTGCACGACGATTGGCGTTGGCTTTCCAAATGCCATCCTCGTTTGGCATTTGCACCGTCCGTTGCATGCTGCGATGCGAACACCCGATCGAACCCGGTCGGTGGTAATGGGCCGCTCGCCGTAAAAGAACATTTACTGCAACGCACCGCTAGAACAGCCCGCTCAAAAAAACAAAGGGCAATTTATAGGGCCCCGTCCTAAAACCGCACGCCAAGCGCGTCGCCATCGCTGGGGCAATGGAAACATAAATAAAACGGACGGCGCGGACGGTGGCGAACGAGACCTCACCCTACCGGCTCACCCAAGCCAATTTAACAACGAAATTATGATTTTGCCACCAGCAACAGCGGCTCACGCACTTCGTAGCGTGCGCGTCCTAATTCGACGGCCAATCGCATCTTCATCTTGCAAACCAAACCTTCCTCGTTTCACTGTATCATTAGCGTTTTTTTTTTACTGGCTGTAGTTTGCTTTCAGGCGGCTCGAAAATTATGTTCACTTTTCCAATCAAGCAAGCGGATAACCGCAAACTGAAGCCTCGGCAAAGGGAAAATGGGTACACAGTCCGCCCCCTCTTCCCTTTTCAGATCGTGCGCGAAGGAATTGGGAAATGGAATGTTAAAAACTCGGGAAGGAGGGAATTTTCCCCGGGAGTGTGTTAGCAATTAACGGGAAATATGAAAATGGTAACCATTTGCTGGCGGCGTGCGCGCTCGATGGAGGGAGGGTGGGTGTTTTTTTTTTTATTGTGATGTTTTCTTCACGCGCACATTTTCACGCATGGTTGACGGAGTCGTTTGGTCGTTTGCCTGGCATGGGCTGCTTCTTGGTTGGTTACGTCGCTGGTCTGCATTCGCTTTCCTTTGTGCCGTGGAGGTATTAAGCAATTGACAGCTCGTAATGTGTCAAACAATTTTTGGAACGCGCGCTATGTGTGGAAGTGGGGGATGTGGGGGAAGCTTGCCGCATCGTAAGCTAATGTGTTGTAACCAGGTTGCTTTTTATGGGAAAGTGGAGGAATTTCCGCGAGCACGTGACTGTTGCATTTACAGAGTTTTTTTTTTTAGAGTTAATAAAAATGGTCCAACATCACAAAGTAAAACGTCATTTACATGTCATTTGTCTGCAAAAAATGACAGAAAAAGATGACTTACTATTATCATTTCTTTTTTTTTCATTTTGTAAAGAAGTTTTCTCTCTTCTTCTTCTTCTTCTTCTTCTTCTTCTTATTTTTCCTTTTTTTATTCTTCTCCTTCTTCCTCTTCTTTTTGCTTTTCTTCTTCTTCTCCTTCTTTTTGCTTTTCTTCTTCTTCTTCTTCTTCTTCTTCTTCTTCTTCCTCTTCTTCTTCTTCTTCTTCTTCTTCTTTTTCTTCTTTTTCTTCTTTTTCTTCTTCTTTTTCCCTTTCTTATTCTTCTTCTTCTTCTTTTTCCCTCTTCTTCTTCTTCTTCTTCTTCTTCTTCTTCTTCTTCTTCTTCTTCTTCTTCTTCTTCTTCTTCTTCTTCTTCTTCTTCTTCTTCTTCTTCTTCTTCTTCTTTTTTCTTTTTTTTCTTCTTCTTCTTCTTCTTCTTCTTCTTCTTCTTCTTCTTCTCTTTCACATAGCTGGTCCGAATCAAATTTCTAATGTGGTGTAATACAAAAAAAAAAAAACGAGAAACACAAATCCGTCATCCACATCACCATTTTTCCTTTCCCGTTCCACATTATTTGATATCGTTCCCATCGCAACGCCGATCCGAACCGTGAGAAATCTACCCTTTCGCGCGTGTGTGTCGGAGTGGTTTGATGAAATCGTTACAAATTTGTACACCGCCAGCCACTCAAACACTCGACAAATCGCTCGTCGCAGTCAATAAAGAAGCGTACGAAGCGCGTTCCGGCGGCGTGACGAAACGGGCCCGCGGAACGGATCGTACGGATTTTCAGTCGTTTGCTGCCGGTTTTTAACAGCGATCTGCTGCAGCAGAGCGGAGCACTGCTTGTAAAACAGTAATCGAAATATTACCATGACCCGCTCCCCCCCTCCCTCGGGCCCACCTTTCCCGGCTTTCCCGGCCTTAATTGCATCTCCCATCGCAGTGGGCGCATCGCATTTCTAATCGTTAGCGTCGTTTTGGGTGTTAAAAAATGGCCCTCCGCACGCCATACGCGCACGTTTGCCCCAAGATGCTTCAGATGGTGATGGATTAAACGAGATCTTTGTGGGTTAGCTAATGCAGTCGTACAGATGTTAGCATTCAGCTGCACCACAATCGGAAGCAGCCAAAAAGAAACTTTATGTCTTACAGTTGTCAGTCCAGCCCACCCTGCTGGCTAATAAAACGCTGCAAACGTCTTACGTCTCACGTCTTGTGACGTCTTAATAAGGCATTAAAAGGCACATAAAAGGCGCAAAATATTTCTAGACATTTAGCGGCATAGTAAAATTCACAGTAAAACAAAAATATCATCCTCCCAGAACCTTCAGCTCGTCTTGCTGACATTCGTTTCAAGAGTAGAGAAATTTTCCTACGAAAGCATATCTGGGGTTTTTTTTATTCGTGCCGAGATCCATTTCGTTTGCCATCCAGGGTCGGTCGGTACATCGTTATCAACTTTTAACCACCCACATGGCTTATGATATCTTATGAAAAAAAAAAACACACACACACACAGGCTGACGAGTCAACCCACCAGCCCAATATTGAACCCAAATGGGTACGGGCCTTGTTACGAGCTGATAAGCAAAAGTCAATGTCAAATTTCGTCCGCTCATTTGTTTGTTTGCTCGCTTCACACACACGCGCGTGTGTGTGAGAGAGTTCCTTGCTTGCATCTCACCTTTCGGCTTCCCTCTCCCCACAGCCGAGCAATGCTTCTGCGTGCCTCATCGCCGATCAGGTTCGGATATTTTGTTTTTATCTACCTTCCTGCTGCGCCTGCCACCCGCATACCGGGTTTTATTGCACCTTTGTTCTCGTGTCTTGCTTCCTTCCGGTTCGCGGCGTTCTTCTGTTTGGCTTTCTTCGAAATCACTTGCAATATACGCGCAATGTTCCCGTGCATGTTAGAGGCTCTTTATGATCTTTATGTTTTGCCAATTTCTTGCTGCCTGCGTCCATGCCATCCTCGACTGCTTTGGCTTTCATTTTTCCGAGCCGGATGGAGCACCGAAACAGGGTGGAAAACAACCCCCGCGCGTAGCCTAAACGTGCCATCGCCTTTAAAAGGTTTGTTTCCGTTTTTTGTTTCTTGTTCGTTCGCGCAAGAAAGTTTTCTTTTCCCGCTGCTCTTACCAGTCGTTGTTTCATTAATATCTTTTCCCGCACCTCCCCCTCCACCGGGCATCATTTGCGTGCAAGCCATACGCGAGTGGTTGGCGCCCTTCCCCTTGCACACAATTGCCAGTGTGCGTTGGACAGGATATGGAAAAATCAAACGATGACATACGCAAACGCTCTCGCCCGCCCAAGCAAATTTGCCTCATATTCCGTTCCCTAGCTTACTCCCCGTGGGTGGAGGAGTTGTGCGTTGGATTGTGTGTGTGTGTGTATGCTTTTACTTGATGCCCCGCGTACGGCGCATCGACTTTTGAGGTAAGGATTTTTTTGCTGCTTCGACTGAATTTTCACGAGGGCAGACGCTTATAATGCTCAAGCGATTCAGCGCAAAGGTGTGTTCGGGTGGGTGTGTTTTTTCTTGTCGTTGTTTTTTTTGCTTCTTCTTTTGTTTTGCTTCTGTTTCTAGGGCACGTCCACACCACACGGTACCGCACGGTGGAAGGGGGACGGGGGAAAATGCCGGAGCGTTTGTTCCTATAAACACACACACACACACCTTTAGTTGTAGAGCAGAAAAGGGGTCCGCGTGCACGGCAGGAGCATATATTAGCGCCCGGAATTATGCAAAGCAGATCAGCCTTTTTGACAGTTCATTTGTGCGGGCAGACAGTGTCAGTTCGTTGTGGTGGTTTAACGCTCGCTAAACGGTGCGCAGTATGTTTGAACTATATCATCGTTGAAATGTTTCGCTTTTGACACTAATACACTGAAGTGTGTGTAGCTGTAAGCATTGAGGAAACCTTTTTTTAAGTCTTTGGCACACAAATCACTGTTCTCCAGTTGGTAAAGCGTTGAATTCAAAGATACGCTATGCGTCTACGACGATTTCCATATTTCGACCTAAATTGGAGCAATTCGAGCAGCTGCTCGAATCTCGTATTTTACCTTCAATCTACTTAACTTGAGTTTAGCTATCGAATAAAGTATATAATGTTTATCGAGCAACTCGAAAACTGCTCGAAAACTGCTCGAATGTAAGGATAGAGCTAGTTGAGCTGTGCATGTTCGCACCACTTTAGCGTCGCAAGACAGTGCCGGTCTAATCGCGTCGTAAAACTGGGTAAACCGAAACGTTAAAGACATCCTTACAGCGCCCATTTTGGCTTCGCTTTATCTATCTGTCGGACATTCGTTCAGTAGCACTCCAGTTTGAGTGCACAACTTATACTCTTTAGCTTTAGCACGTTACCCGCTACCTCTCGCACGCTGTTTCCAAACCTCCCCCCTCCCCCTCCCACCTCGTACCGTGCCCAAATTGACCTGAATTCCCGATCTGCTGACACCCGCCGATGGGTTGTTCGTTGTTCGCCGCACCGTGTTGGGAACATTGACGAGGCGAAAGATTGATGCTCCCCCGAGGAAAGAAGGATACGTGACTCCACTCGTTTGCCTCGTGTTTACCACGCCTCCTCCCCCCCCCCCCCCCGCGCACAGTGCGCCCAAACAAATGGGATCCTTAAGGACACCATCAGCACGATTCCACCTCCCCCGAAAAAAAAGGGTCACCTTGCCCCTCCACAGCGGTGGGTAAATAAAACTGACGCTTCCTTACTGCTGGCACGGCGAGGAGCGTTTGGGGGGAGGGAGGGGAGGGACCCGCACACGTTCGCTGTAAGTCAATAAATCGATCCAATTTCCACCTCAAAATGTTGGTGCGCCATTGCGATTGCATTCCATCGCGCTCACCAGCCCCATTCGCGCAACCATTCGCATCAGTCATTCTCAAAAAAAAAACCTTCCCGAATCGTACAAGTAAAAAGAGACCAAAAAAAACAAAAGAAAAGCTTCACCCGAAACTTACCTTGAATTGTTTCCGAATCCGCGCTGTTCCTCCTGTTTGTGCGCGCTTGTCACAGGATGGCAGGACACTCTTCCGCCCCGACGCCGCTCTCGGCTCAACCACTCACAGACGCCCGCCCACCCAACACGCACAAACACACACACAGACAGACACACACACACGGCACGGTTCGCTTTTGACGCGCGCGTGTTGATTCGATTTCGTGCACACGGTGGCTTCCTTCTGCGTCCCCGCTTCTGTCGCTGGAGCCACACGTCCTATTTACTTGCCCTTCTCGCACCGTAAGCTGATCGGGCAGGAGCGCATCAAGAGTTGAAATCCAATTATGCTACTATCTGACCAGCCGAGCGCTGGCTTGATTTCGCGTCGCTAGAGCAGCGTTAAATTTTACACCGCGACCAGGAGCTGTTTTTCCATCATTTTCTTTTGCCTTCCTCTCCACCGTTGGCGCTACCGCCGCGCGCGCTCCGTGTGAAGGCGGTGCGCACTTTTTCAAACGGAATTAAAACGAAAAAAAAAACGAAAAACAAACTAAAGCCGACCGGCCCAGCTTGATCACATTGCCTGGATAGGGTGGGATGGGAGCAGCGAGATTGTAACGATTAGCGAGCGGAAAGAGCAGCTACGCAGCGAGAAAGGACACCCCCGCCCGGAAAGGTGTTGCACTTGTGGGGTCGGGTGGATTTGGGCCTTTTTGTTGTTGTTGGTTTGCCGCTTGCGTTTCACAATTTGAATGCTCTTCCTTCTATGGCTATCACTGTGGCGAATGACACTGTGCTGAATTATTGCAATGCGGACAATTAATTTGGCGCGGTCCAGGCAAGTTTGGTTGATTGTTGCTGCTGTCGCCTCGTCTCCCTCCTCCACGCGCAACCACTCGGCGTCCGTGCGTTTGTGGTTTTGCTTGCGGGCAAAAGCAACACGCTCACTGGTGTTTTGATGTAGGGAAATGGCGCTTCCCGCACGCACTTTTGCACTGCAAAAAAAATTAAAAAAAAAACCCTTCACTCGTTCACACTGTTCACACAGTTTCACGCACCCGGGATCAAACAATTTTCGGGGTTTTCGCTGCTCCGAAGCAATTCAGGAGTGCGCGACTTTTTTTCTTAAATGATTTTTTTTTATTATTATTATTATTTTGCTACGCACTATTTTTTCACTCTCGTGCACGCACTTTTCCCACTCGCTTAAGCACCACTTCGCTTTGATGATGTTCGGCGCATCGGCTTAAAATAACTCACTACACTTTTTCCTTGCTTGCCGCTTGTGGTGGAGCTGAACGGCAAAAAAGCACTCACACAAAACAAAACAAAAAAATAATTCGTCGTATTCCGGCAAACACCGTTAAAAATGCAAACGAAGAGCCACACGCGCACCACGAATGTCAAGGAAAACTGTTTTCTTTTCTCTGTTCTCTATGCTGTGAAGCGAAAAGCAAGAATAATACGATGAAGAAGGTGTAGAACATTGCGACGGTGACAAATAGAAGAAGAAGGAAAAAAAAAACAGTAAACGACAGGGAAAACACACACACACATTTTCTTGCCCTGTCTGCTGCCCTGTAGGAAGTGAAATGAACTCTTAAAGCAAAAAAAAGGAAAGAAAGAAATGCCGGCCACTACCATTACTACTAAAAAAAAAAACCCCTCTCACACCCTCCTCGTGCTGGGTGTGGGTGGATTTAAAAAAAAAAATTAGAAACTCGTGAAGGCGTTTACGCGCGCGCGCTTGCATTTAGCCCCCCCCCCCCCCCCACGGAACGGTTTTGCGCGATTTTAGAAATATTTTCTAGCCGCGGAGTTGCGTGGGTTGCGCCGTTCGGGTTTGGTGTTTGCTGTCCCGATTTGCCGTCCAAGCTACTGGCAAGTCCCATTTCGTTTGGCCCTTGCCTTCCTGCCGAGCACTTCCAGAGTTCCACAATTAGGCTGCTGTGCCGTGACGATTGCTTTCCGTGCTGCAAATTGGGGCCACCAATAAGGTTGAGACTGTAAACATTGTGAGTTGCATTTGAGCCGTCCAAAGGGACCCTGGTGGCAGGTTCCAGCTCGCTGCAGACGAGCTATAAAGCAAAAAACACAGCTCGGAACGAGCAGTAAAAAAGCAAATGGAGCAAATTTTAGTTTCCATGCCAGCGCTATTTGTGCGTGAAGAGAACGACAACAAAAAAAGTGCTCCAAACGAACCATCAAAATACAAATAAATGTATGCTCGATTCGTGACACTTTTTCTTTCCACCCGCAAACAAAAGGGGGGGGGGGGAAATAATGGAGCCACAAACCAAAACAGTGTCACCGGTTTGCCTCAGCTGGCGTGTTTTCCCCTTTTTACAGGAGCACAGGGTTTCGTCGTTTGTCACATTTTTGGCGACGTGTACGCAAAACAAATAAAAAAATTTCGTAAAAAAAAAAATACAAAAATTTCAGCCAGAGCCAGTCGATGTTTTGGCGATCGCCCGAAAGTGTTCCCCCTTGCATAATTGCATATTTTCAGCAACTTAAGTCAAAAAATTAATTGTTTTTTTTTTTTGCAAATTTAAAGTTGCATTAAAAAACGTCACTTTGCTATTAAAATTTGCTGTACAAACAGCTAAAAACTTATTTTTGAAGGGTAAAAACAAAGGCGCATACAGCCCTTCCCCTCCCACGGGAGATAGTAGCGCAAGGACACAAAGGACACACTGGGGGGAGCGCGAGCCGCAAAGCCACAAACGCCGCGACACACACACACACAGCTTCACGCTACAGCCAGGGAACGGAGGCGAGTGTTGACGCGCTGGGGGAGGAGGGCGACGAGGTGCGCCTTTTGATAGTAGTGGATCCGTGGCCGGAGCAGGACATTTTTGATAGCAGAAGTAAGAGGAGCGATTCTAAAAACGTGGCCGCTGTTTCGATAACGTTTCGTGCAGTCTGCAACTGCAACTGCACAGAACGCTAAAACACAAACAGCACTTCGAACGGGTACGTTTCCTCAACGTTTCACCAGTGCATTTGCTCAGTTTCTTTCGTTGTGTCTGCTTGTGCTGCTTTTTGTTTGTGAGCAAGAACCTTGTGTTTGTGGTAAAAACGAACTGCACTGCACAGCGATTTGCATTTTTTTTTGTTTCACTGTTGCACTTTCCTCGTGCGTAGTTTACACTCTTGTCGACAAAACAAAAAAAAAAGAACAGCACCAACACCCACACTCAGACACCAGCTCGAAACACGTGCGCAAGATTATGTTGGCCAGTTTCTTTGGCGCGTTGGCGCGCCACTTCCGGTAGTAAACGATTTATTCAATATTTTCTGTTTTTTTTACCATTTGCACGTTTGATGCATTGACATTGCATGCATTACTTTTTTAATTCACTCTGAACTGCACGGCTTAGAAACGCACCAGCACGCACCAGCTTTGCCGGGTTTTGTTTTTGTTTTAAATTTTATTCTGGCAAATCAAAACACTGCACTGCGGGCAAACCGTGTGTTGTCTTGGGGGTAGAATTCTAACAGCAAAACTCGCACCGTTTTGTTTTGTTTTCGTTTGATTTGGTTTGTTTGCCTCGTTTGGCTGTTCCACGATGCCGAACGGATGCACTGCGCGCTTTCGAGCGATACAATTCGTTCGGTAGGACGAGCGGCACACACGCTAGAAAGGACCAAATAATCCACGCTGACGCACGCACACACACACACACACGCGTACACAAATTGATACACACCTTCCACACAGCGGAGAGAGAGCAAACGCCACGACAGTTTCGTGCTGACTGAGCTGCGTTCCGGGCTACCCACTGCGACAAACCCACCATTTACTCACACACAAGCAGCGCGTTCGGCGGCCACCCCGTACACACGGTGCGGCAGTAAGCGCGTGTGTACAACGCGTGAGGGCTTTCTTGTTTCATCGGTGTTGAAGCAAGCGCAAGCGTGTGTGCGAGCGAGCGGTCGTGTCGGTGCCGGGCGACCGGGAGGGCCAGTTCGTTCTGTTGCGTATACACCGAAGCGCTGCGGCGACGCGCGTGAGCGAACCAAAGCCGAAAGCCGAACCCCGTTCGAAGGGCCCGAAACCCGAACGCCCGAGAGCCGAAGCTGAACATGCTGCCCTTTCGCACGCCGCCACCGCCGGCCGTCCGGCCGACCGCGCCAAGGGCCGACGGTGCTTTGTGCCGCGTCCCGAACTGTGCGCCGGTGATGGCGGCGGGTGGACAAATTTTGCTTGAAACGATAGGGGCAACACCATGCAAAAGTACAGGCGGTCCCCGAGATACACGGTTAATGGGGACCGAAAACGGCCGCAAAATACCGCGTATCTTGAATTTCCGCGTAAGTCGAATCTCGTGATTTCCAGCTAAAATTTCACTAATTTTCGTGTAATTTTGCAAGTAGGGGGCGGTTTTAGTCACTTTATGAGTTATTTGATATGATTCTGACTGAATATAACAGTTTTAAACTTTTTGAAATAGTTTTTAACATTCGATCGAAGCGGAAATTATTTGGCAATATACAATTGATGTGTCAAATCAGTACAATTTTCTCAAAGAACTGTCAAATTTAGAAAACCGCGTATCTCCGAATCCGCGTATAAGAGGTACCGTGTATCTCGGGGACCGCCTGTATTGTTCTATGAAATAGGAAAATGGGAAATGAATAGACAGAGAAATAAGGAAAGAGAGTGAGAGAGATAGAAAGAGAAAGAGAGATAGAAAGAGAAAGAGAGAGAGAGAAAGAGAGAGAGAGAAAGAGAGAGAGAGAGAAAGAGAGAGAGAGAGAGATAGAAAGATAGAGAGAGGAAAAGAAAAAGTGATGATGAAAGAAAAACAAGTTGATAGAAAAAATAACTTCCAAACTGTAAAACCTGATCGCTTAACATCATACAACGACAAACTGCAACAAACAAATAGAAAACACTTACAATTACTAAAAACATAAATTTGGCAGACATGTGACAAACGGTACATAACATTTCATCAATAAAAAGAAACAACAAAGAAGTATAAAAACAGAGAAAGGAAAAAAAAAGTTACAGAAAAAGGAGAAGGAAAAGGAAAAGACTAAAGGTAATAATAAATAAAAGATATTTTATAAATAAAGAGAGATATTTTAAGAGATAATGAATGAAAAGTACATTGCAAGTAGAGCCTCTCTCTCTCTCAATTGATCACAGAAGAGATGCAAGTTTTGAACAAACTTCACAAAACCAGATTCGATCTCTTTCCTTGCGTTGTGCATGACCAACCACTTACGCTGTGCACTATACGGTCACCTTACGCGTTTGATGCATACATGGCAATTAAAAGATAAGCCTAACGGTGGGAACGCTTTATAGCTTGCTATCGATACATCAGCTGCTGATTTTTACAGCTCGGATTGGATTGTTTTATTTTGTTCTACTGAAATATATACATTTTTTTACTTAATTATGTCTGATCAAGTATCCTGTTGAAGAATAATAAGTTTTCATATTTATTTTTATTACAATATTTTTTTCACCCCGTTGCGATTGTTTTGTCCCTGCATCCCATAGTACAACGGCATCGTGCTGCCACAGACAATGAAGCTGCGATACAGCGGACAGTGCGAAGACGCTGTGTGGATGGTTTTGGAAAAGCATCGACCGGTTTGCCCTCTTCGCTTCGCGCTGCCTTTCCGACCCCAGTGCGTGAGACCAGGTAGCACAGCGGCTAACGCCGAAGTCGAGCCGAAGTTTGACATGCGCGTGCCTTGCGAGGATCTCGGTGTACCGTTTCGGACGGGGCATATACGCTGCCTTGACGTTCGGACACGAGGAACGTGTGTTTAACGCTTACTGTGTGACACGGCCGTGTCCCGTTCGGTGTGCTCCAGCGCAAACAGCGAGTGGATGGATGGAAACAGCGATAGAAACAGCGTGAGTGAGGGAAAGAGAGCGAGAGACATGGCGTATAGCTGTGGAGCGAACTCAGGGTAGCTAAATGGGTTAAATTTTGACCACCGCCAACCAGCACGGATGGCCACGGTGCGCCTCCGCGGTGCGCAACAAAACGTGCCGTGGTATGTGTTGCGCGACTTTCTGTCGCATCGGACCGGAATTGTACCGCGCGCGTTACACCACGATGATTATGAAGTTGTCGAAGGATCGTGTTAGAGTCCCTTGTCTGGCGGGCGGTTAATCTTTCTCCGCGGGCTAAGACAACGGGGCAAAAGAGAATATGGAAAGAAAAAAATACTCTCGCACACACACACACACACATACACGACCTTTTTTATTATTTCCTGCGCTCTACTCCGGTTTGGCGATTTGCGCGACAGCGTCGCCTCGGCTTTGCTCTGTGCAGAAACGCTAGTACGATACATGATGGTTGGGCCCTGCTTTTTACACCTCCGGGGCCGGCAGGATGGATTCCGCGCGTGAGGGGTTAATTAAAACGAGTTTTTATTGTATCGCAATGGCAGGTTTATTTTATTGGTCTTCTTTTTTTTGTACTCTTTCTCTCTCTCTCTCACACACACACACACTATTCTGTGCGTTGCTTTGCCCTTGTTCGTGCGGGCTTAGCTTAGGTTTGCTTCATGGCTTAACGCACCAAAGCCAACAAAAAAAAGCGCTGGAAGCAAAGAAGGAAACAAAACACACATTCGCACACGAGACGGCCCTGCGTGAGACTGCGCCAGGAAGCATGTGTAAAATTAATCTCCACAACGCGTTTGCACCAAGCGAGTGCTCTCCCGTTGGCTTTTGGCTTCTTGCGGTCCCGACTTTGCGGCACACTTGAGGCAATAGTGCCTTGCTACAGCCGCCTTAGATGCAGGCGTGTAAAAAAGAAAGAGTAAAAAAACAACAACACGACAAAGCAAATAAATGAAGAACCTAACAAAAATCAAACCAACCTGCAACCGCTTGCCAAGTGCTGCTGCAACTTGGGTGCTTGGGAAAGGTATCCCTGTTTTGGTCACACCCGTGTAGAGTGGGTCGTAAATAAAAAGCCAACAGTAAACGTACACCAAAAACGCGAAACCACACTGCGTTAAAGTACGCAGGTTCCCGAGCCTATATCTTATCCCGCCGCATTCACTGCATCTTGTTGTAACGCGAAACGAATGCGAACACGTAAAGATGGTACAGACAACGAGCCCATTTGTTTGCGAGAGAGAGAAAGAGTCCCTCCTGGCCCTGCTATCTGGTGGTTCGATTCTGCGGCAGTGGTAAGGACCTCCTCCCGAAGGGCGCGAGTCGGGTGTCGGCTGTAATTCGAGTGCGCACTGTTTGACTGTAAAATTGATTTCTAATTTTTTGTTCGGCTGGCGATCCAGAACCTTTCTTTTTTCCCACCACAAAAAAAAGGCCTGGACGGACACGCCTCCGCGTTGCAATGGGTATGGCGCCGAGGCGAGAAAGCGACAACCGGAGAAAGGGCCAGTTGAAATATGGCGCTCAGATTGGGCCTTTTTTTCGTTAATTCTTACACGACCCACTTCAATCATCGGGAAGGGCTCGTACATGGTGACAAGTGGGTATTTTGGTGCATACAGATGAGGCCGATCGTTCTCTCCCGGGCTGTTTTAAATAGAAGGCGAGAATTGAGCTGATCTTTACATGTGAAAAACAGATTGATTCTTTTCAGTTTCCATACACAGCACATCACTCTCAAAGAGTTGAATATTGTATTAAGTGGCATTGAAGATACATCGTTACTCTGGGACGGCTTGCAGTTTGTGACTTTGGACAGTAAATGTTTCTGCTCATGCGGGCTATATATCACTCCCATTTCCCACAGCCCACAAATAATCGCAACAATCACCGAATGGCACAAAACAAAACAGAAAACGCAAACAGATCGACAAAGTATCGTGTTGCACATAAAAACTGATGTCCATAAAACACACACACACACACAAACACCTCCGTTGCATCTTCTCACGCCACGACGACCACGAGGGCGCTAGTGAAGAGGATCGCAAAGCCGCAAAACGACACCAACACGCGCAGATTTGACCGATTGGACGCGCGTAGTGTGTGCGCGTTCGCTTTTGACACCTCCACGGTGCGAACGGTCACTCACCTGATCGGTGGAATTGAAACGCTTCATAAATCACACCCAGCTGACGAATGGTCGTTTTACGGGCGCCGATTAAAAAAAAAACAAACAAACAAACAAGCTATCGTCCACACAGTCGCTCTCCGGTGACACTTGGGATCAAGTCAAGGTTTGGATATTAACTTGCAGGAGATCTGATCCTGCGTACTGGGCTGATGAAGGACAAGGTGGATTATCTTGATAAAGTTCTGCAAACAATAATGTGGTTGTTTTTTGTGTGCGAATAAAGAGAAGTTGCGAGTTTCGATTCTCAGGAGAGTCATTCCAGCAGTAAAGTTTATGAAGAGCGGTAAGTGTTTTGTTGCATTATGTTAGGTGCTTTTATATGTTAAACAATAAGATGACAGAAAATATCTCTCTATCTCTCTCTCTCACACACACACACACACAAACTCTCCCCACCAGTATATGCTTTTTGAGGCGAGATTTGAACCTATGCCTCGGAGCATTTTCGTTTTATGCATGCTTCTGTGAACGATTACACTATCCAGGTTGCATGTAATGATCGACTACTAAACGGGAATAAACGTTGCAATGAAAGCAATTACCTCAAGCGTTGTTTGACAACACAATCAGCCTCGCTTCATAAAACTAAACGCTTCAATTGATTTTGTAAAACAATCCATGAAAGAGGAATAAAAAAAAACCGAACAGATTCCATCACATCACATAAAGCCAAAACGCTACAAGCGAGACATTTTGTTCCCAATTTCCCGGCGCGATGAGATAATCGGTGCATTTGTTTCTTCCCGCTCTCCCTCGATGCCTGAAGAACGTTCCCCGTTCCTTTCCCGAGCGCGGGCTGTGAAACGTAATCTCCGCGCGAGGGAACGCGCGATAAACGAGATCCCGGGACGGCAGTTAGCGGTTGTGTGACAAGGCAAAAGAGAGAGAAAAAAAAAAAGAAAACCATTCGAAGGGCTGATCATGGCCCCGTCAAACCGAAACCACGAAGCCGAGCCTACGGCCCTTGCCAAGGTGTCGAATTGAGCAATTACAGTTACAGAACAGAAATCGGAACCGGATCGGAATGGTTTATTGCGCGAAGGTATCGCTGTACGGCGCCCTCGGGCCTCCACTCGCTATCTAATCATCGCCGACGATTGCTGCTTACTGCTCGCAGCAAAACAACTCACATCCGGGGATGCGCAGGCCCTCGGCATCGGTTTGGGCTAGGTTTATCAATCGCTGCACAGGCTGCGGCGTAAAGCGGCTGTTTTTTTTTTTGTTGTTGTTTGTTGAAATATTCTCAAATGTGCTCTCAGCAACGATTCTGGAGAAAGAAAGAAAAAAAAAAACACACACACACACACACCCTGGAGTGTGCAGCAGGGGTGTCGTAAAACATGTGGCCGTATACGACGACGACAACAACAAAAAGGGATCTTCAAGGAGAAATAGAGCAGAAGAAGAAGTAGAATAACATGAGTAAAACAAAATATCACGCAACATTCCGTGGGGTTGCAGGGCAGCGACTGCTGGATCAAGCAGAGAGAACGAAAACACTGCGCAAAGTACACGGGAGAGATCAACAACACTCGCAGACCAACCTTGGGATGAGTTGCCACGGAGGAGAAGGATGCCACGGGACCGACACATGTGGCCGCGGTCTGTTTTTCGCCCAGGACTGGAACCTTCCCGCGCCTTCGGTCTTCGTAGAAAGCATCGGATCCCGGGACGGTATTCTGGGTGTGCACGGTGTCCTAGCCTGCGCGACAAGCGTTCGGGGTGGTGTCGTCGGCAGGGTCTGTGTTGTCTCTTGTTGTTGTTGTTGTTATTTTTCCATCCTTTTTATTCTGGTTCCCTACGCCCTGCATTCTTCTTGCGCAATCGAATGCAGGGTATGGGTGTGTTTGTGTCTATCATCAGCAATGCGTCCTTGCGGGGCATTTGGGCCCCGCCACAGAAATGAATGCAGAGCATTCGTTGTCTCGATGCCCTGGCAGTGTAGTAAAGCGGACATATAAATCCTTTGCAACGCACCACACGCTCTTTGCCCGAGACATTGTTTTTACCCTTTTTCGGGAAAGTGCCGGGACGCAGCGGCATCCCCTGTCTGTGAGATGCCTGAAGAACACATGAACGCACGAGGAGGCAAAATAAACAATGATGGCCACCGATTTTTTTGTTTTTTTTTGCTTTAACGGTTGTGGGATACTTGTGTCACTGTTAATGCTTAATGGCAGGCACCAAAGCCTTGCGTGCGGCTGTGTTTGCTGTGAAGATCATTCAACATTTGTTTGATATTTCTTCAGTTTCTGTAGAACTCTTCACATTCCTTACAAGCGGTGGCGTAATCATTTGGACCCACTTTGGTTTAACACTTTTCTCTACTCTCCACCCCTAGTCCAGACAGTACGAGCATTGGGAAATAGGCTCATAGATCTGCGCTGATAAAGAGAGTGAGATGCCGTCAGCTGGTGTCAATTGGCCGTACAAAATGGGGGTTTCAAACAGTCGCACAGTCTGGTGGAAATGGGAGAACGAAACCAAAACCTACACCCCGAATGTCCTACACTGGTTAGGTGGGACCTCTCACCGCTGTTCCCACAAGCGACGCCTAATTGAAGCGAGATCCTCCCGCTTTGGGCACGGTGATTGATTCGACCCGTCGGGTGGATTGTGTGAGAGACACCAACGAGCCCAATCAGAGCCTGTGTGCCTGTGTGGCCGTGTCTCACGGGACCTTTCAATCAACTGTGGATGAAATTGTATCGATGCTCGGGTTCTTGGGTAGCTGGACAAAGTCTAAAGTAATGTGAGTTGGAGGGAGACATTCAAAACATCTTGTCCAGAGAGTAGAGATGTATGCGACACGGAGCACTTTTGGAGATATGTTTCCTTGGCGGAGTCTTCTTCGGGGTAGGCTTCTTATTGGAGAAAATCTTCACTCCAGGCGAGCCTAAAATATTGTTAACATCCTACGAGCACATACGAGCTCATTGTTGTCTTGCTCCAGCTGTACGCGCGTGCTCATCAGAATATCTCCAAAGCCTCATAAAGGCCGATGTATGACGCCTGCAGGCATCAATATTTGAACAGTTAACGGCAAGCGGCAAATCCACCGGCCAATAACTAAGCGAACCATCAGGTCCGGGCAGATTAGGCAAAGTGTCGTTCCGTTTCATTGCTTCCGTGCCCAAACTCCACCACCCATCGCCGTGCAGCTGTGTGGGTAAAGTAAGAGAGAAGCGGGGGCAATGTTCTCAATAACCGTACCTTACAGAAACTTGTCTCATTTCAAAGAATGTAAAATCAATCGAACAAGCGCTCAACCCATTTCCAGCCCCGGGCAGGTCGCGTGCCGGGGGAGCTTTCGCGGCTTACTCGGGCCGGTAAATTGCGGCCGGTTGTTCAATTTTACTGCCCAGCCACCCGTTGCCCTCCTGCCAAACATGGGGCTAATTATTTAGGCACTGCCTTCCAATTCCGGTCACCAGCTTCCGCAACCGTCCCCACCCCTTGTCCCTTCCGGTTGCTCTGCGCCGGTTGCGAAACTTTTCTCCGGCGGGTGGTGAAACACGACGACGCGGGTTTATGTACGCCCAGGCCTGGAGTTTAGCCTACCGGCGGGGCTAAATCTTGATGGTTTGCTTTACTTGTCCTTCTCTCGTTCTGCTCGTTACTTTCGTTCGTTAAGCGCGAGTATGTTGCGGCACAACGGACGCTGAAGACGACGCCGGAGCAGTCCGTGAGCCTTTCGGTCTCTTTACGATCGTACCGGGACGGAACTATCTTCATAACCGTAACCATTACCGGCGCGCAAAGTCTTAAGGTAATGGTGCAACTTTTTCCCTAGGGTCATTTGATGAGGCAAAGGTGTGTGTGTGTGGGAGTGATGTGAACTTCCGAAAAAACCCCTGCTTCGGGCGTACGGTTACGGCTCTGCCCTGTGCGAAGGGGACACATAAGGTATATAAATATATCAATTCGTCGCCGCGTATGGTTAGGCTTTCGTGGGGGAGCACTTTTCCGGATCTGTAGCTCGCCCAGAAAACACACACACACACACACAAACAAGCATGCAAGGTCAGGCGTGTAGCGTTAGGCCAACTAAATTACACCGCCAGGAGCAGGTTGCGCCGTTAGAAAAAGTTTGAAGAAGACGAAAAAGTTGTCAGTGTGTGTGTGTATGTGTGTGTATGTTTGTGCCGAAAATCCAAACGGAGCCTGGAGATGGAGCACCCCAAATGCATCCTTTCTGTGGGTAGGGGGAGGATATTGAGTGTGAATTGAAAATAATTGGAGCCATTCTCCTGTTCCGTATCGAGGGAGCTCGGGGGTGGCTTGCCGTGTACATCAAACCGTTTGCAATTTGCCTGATAGCCAGCAAACAATGTGGCTGTGGTGGCGCTGCTTGCAAAACCCACAGCTCCGCTGCCTGATTGCATTATCCAGGTTCCGAACATTAATTTTAAATTACCTTGTGCGAGCTGGTATGCGGCGTTCGCCTCCAGAAAGATCCCGGTCACGGCACCACCCAAGCGTCCAAGTAACAAGAAAAAGGGCAAGCGTGAGGAGATCAAAAACTGTTTTTTGTTTTTTTTGTTGTTTTTGCTCGATTTGAAAGGAGCAGAGCCAAAAACGAATCCGCCTCTGCCCGTCTTTATGACATCTATAAAACCATTACCAATCGCGTATGCAGAACGGGTGGGTGGGCTTTTTTCCCCGTGTACTTAAGTACATTACTGTGCGGGCGTGGAAGGGAGGGCTGCGGAGGGCACGCGAGCGCCATCTGGTGCTGCCGGAAGCAGCCAAATGCCAGCCCAGCAGCGGCACGGTAATGATCTTGCGGGAGTGCCCAATAAACAGCTTCACGCAGCAAACCGTGCGCGAATGGAAAATGGAAAATTAGGCATGTCAGTTTTTAAGTGATTAAACCCGAACCAGACGTTTTGGCCGTTTTCCACCCCCGACCCGCTCCCCCTCCCCCATCTTCAATCACCCTGTGCGCCGGTCTGATGGCAGCAGCTGCAGCAGGCTTGGACGGAGTGAATAACCGTGTGAGCACGCAGAGAATGTCACAATTCTGCGCCCGGATGGATGATGGATGTTGCTGTGCATTGCTGCCATGGGGCGCGCGTGTAAGCTTTGAAGCTGGATGATGATGGCTTGGATGTTTTTTTTTTCATTGTACTTAGTTCGCGTGAAGACAGTTGCCATCAATTGCGCTCACTTGCCAGCTGTTACTTTAGTGTGCGACGTGCGAGGCTGCGCCACAAGAAGCGGCGGTGACTGAGGACTGGACCGCCCCAAGGTCCAGAACCGGACCGGCGTTGTAGCTGTGGTTTTGTGGTGGAGTGACATTCCACAAACTGACCCGCGGGATGATAAGCAGCGCACAGGTACAGGCGTCGCGGCATGTATAACCTGAACCGTTTTAAATTAGCCCCATGCGCCACTGCAGCCCGCACTCGCATGCGACAATGTGGCCCCAAGGTTGTTGCTTTTTTTTTTTCTCCACTCGCTCAGACACTCGATAAGTGCAGCCGCGGTGCGTGTATGAAATTTCACTCCCGATACCAACCAACTGACGTGCGCGCCCCCGGACGCTGGCGCGTAACCGAACCGGCAGGCGCGTCGACGATTATTGCGGTGCAAAGGCTGCACTGGACTCTGGACTGGTTCGGAGCGAGGAGCAAACCGTCCGGTGCAATTAACCGGTCACTCGCGCTGCACTAATTCTAACGGTGCGCGCGATTTGTGTGGGGAAGGGCGGGGCGGACAGAAACAACGGTCCCCGTTGGGTTAGGAACCGATCCGGATACATTGCACCGCGAGTCAATCAATGCAGATGCAGCGTGTGTGTGTGTGTTTGTGCGCTACAATAAATGCACCTCATCAACCGGGTGCGGTAGATGAACGGGTTTGGCGAGATGAACGTGCGTGTGTATGTGTGTGTAAACGACACGTCTGGGACGTTAGCGGTCATTGGACGAAATAATTTCATTGTGAATCCATAGGAGATTCGCTGCAGCGCTTTTCTGGAACGGGTTGCGACACGTCGTTGGAGAAGTTTTGCGTCCAATGGCACTTTTAGAACCGTTCCAAGATATTCATATCTTTATGAGTAACGATTCTTCTAACTCTTGGAGGTGCTCTGAGATATCCTAGAACGCATTCTTTGGAGTCAAGGATATCTGTTCCAAGATATTAAGATCTTATGATTCTTCAAGTTCTTGGTGCCCTCAGTTGTGTTCAAACGTCTTTTTTTTTTGGATATATTTCTACAACATTCATTTTGAAACATTCCGATATGTATGAGTAATGATTATTCGAACTCTTGGAGGATCTCAGAGATATCCCAGAACGCCTGCTTTCTAAACATTTCACAGGACATTTGTTCCAAAATCTGTAGATATTAATGAGTTATGATTCTTCAAGTTCTTGGAGGTGTCCTGATATGTCCTTGAACGTCTGCTTTGGAGATATATCAAAAGATCTTTGTTCCAAGATATTCAGATCTTAATGATCTCCTTTTTGAGGAGCCCTGAGCTATCCTGGAAAGCATTAGGTGATAAATTCTCAGATCATCTTCTTTGGGGATATTTTAAAGTTTATTTCGCGAATGGTCTTCAGATCTTTAGGCGTCCTCCTTCTTTATGCTCTTGGAGGAGCCTTCAGATATCCTGAAATGCCTTCCATGGAGATATTTGCATGGTTGTTGAACTCTTTTAGTGGCATTTACGAGCCCGGTACCACGACGGCATTAGAGCTGTTTCGACAATAAACAATAAACAACAAACATAAGACATCTCTGTTCCAAGATATTCTGAATTTTATGAGTCTAGCTTTTGCAACATCCCAGGGGTTCTCCAAGAGTTTGATTCGATTACTGAAATGAATCGTAAGGTGTTCCAACCGCCCTCAAAGAATCTTAGTATCAATATCCGTTCTTTGAAGGTCTGATCATCAATACATGAATTGAAAGTTTGTAATGATAAACTACTACAATCTGACGCAACCGGGGCCTGATTGACAGGAATTCTCCGTGTTCTCGTGACCTGTGGTGCCTACCATACAAATGTTCAAAGAACTTAGAGGCTGTGGGATGTGAACCAACCTTGAATCTGAAATATTCCGCAGAACAACAGCTGAAAATGAAAAGTATAGATGAAATTCTATCCTGCCTGCTTTAAAACAAAGCTTTCTAGCTTTAGTTCGCGCACCATGATACGTGCTTTATTCCATCAAGGTTGGGTTGAAATAGAAAACTAATGCTATTAAGCAAGTGATTGGTAGGACATTTGTGTGCTTAACGGATGCCTCAACGATGCTCCGAATTCCAAGACCTGACCAAACACCCATCAGCCCACCGGAGCTGAATGGACTTCTCCTGGGTACCGGAGCTATGAGCAATCAAGCCTGCAAAAACTGTCCTTCGACTCGTCCGACTTGGACCGAACGCCGAGAGCCCATCTGCTGCAGCGCTCCTTCTCGGAACTCTTTGCACCGGTGGAAAAAAAAAAATAAGCCGACCAATTGCGCAACCAGGTTCACTCGAGCTCGAGCCATTGATCGCAGGATCTGTGTCGCGGTGCGGAACCTAAGCAAGGGACGGTGCCAAAAAATGGCACTGCCAGTCGGAGGAAAATTGAAATTCCACGAAGGATACTGCCAATGTTTCAACATCTAAAATCACTAATGAGACACTGGAGGTACCGCAACCGATGCGGAGCCACTGCTCAAAAGTGTCCCGACTCTCGCTTTCAGCATCCCCCTTTGCTTTCGTCAGGTGGCAAAGAAAAGAAAAAAAACACGGATTTACGTCTCGTTTCCCCGCCGCCAGCGGAAGCAAACAGGGCATCAGCGTGTCGCTCACATTTCTTTCATTTTTTTTTTTTTGTGTGCAGAATTAAAAAAAAAATAGCACGCGTTAAAAGAAATGGCGTACGTGATAATTTTTGCATCACGGCGAAACCCACTCCCCTCCTCCCCTTCCATTCCCGTTGCCTTTTTGGCAACCGAGTGCGGTAGGGGTTCGTCGCTTACCGCTCACCGGAGCGGAGCACGGTGTGTAATAGGGTTCGCGTGCTCTTTCGCTACTTTGCGCGCTAAGAATAATACGATTCGATTCGGCCGACAGTGAGGGAGGGGTGCAGCGGATGTTTTTTTTTGCTTCTTCATCCTTTTGTAGATTCATTAAAGCGCCCTCTGCTTCTCCTCTGCAATCTCTCGCTGTGTCTCTCTCCCTGGACACTTAACGTCTTGGCGTTGGCAGCTGCTGGACGGTTGGTCCGCTTGCATCGCGCCCCGAATCGAGCGTTTTGTTGACACCTTCTGGGCAAGCGGGGAAGAGCACAAGCACAGTACGCCAGAGGCCGGTATATGTTAGCGGCCCCACCCTTTCCAATTCTCCGTATTGTTTTACAGCGGCACGCTGCACAGCGACTTTGAACAACCGCTTTTGCCGCTGCCTACTTGTGCGACGATGCTGACTCTTCATCTCATCGTCGCCGACATCGTCGTCGAGCACACAGACGCAAAATCAGCAATAAATCCGGCTGCTCGCTCAACTTCTAATAACACCAATGAGGCACGTTCTGGGCGCGCGCCGTTGCCACCTTCCCGTTGCCGTTGCATGACATGAACACCACGGGCCACGGGATCCTCAACTGTCGAGCTGACTGACTGACGGGGCGGGGGTAGGAGAATAAGGCGGGGGGTTCACCCGCACCCGAGTGCAGCCGAGGAAGTGCTTCATGGTACAACTTCAAGAAGTAAAAACCTGTCACTGCAAAAGGGGTAAGCATAATTAGGAGCTATCGCTCTGGAGTGTGGACTGTCAAGGTTTTTTTTTTTGCATTTTGAGCATGCAGGGGTGAAGCTATCGGGGAAGGTTGAACACACACACACACATAGATCCAAAAGAGTCCCCCGTGCCTGTACAATAATAATGTGCGACTCGGTGCGGTGCTCGAATTCCCGTTCTCCAGAGTTTTCTCCAAGCAAAGGGGGAGCGTGATTGGAGCTCTAGTGCAGGGGAAGGCGGGAAAAAGTACTACCCGGTAAAAAAGCCGGTATTCATTACGTGCAATAGCCGAGGAGGACTGGTGCAAGGGAGAAGTAGAAGGTACTGTTTCTGGTAGAGACTTCAGACAAACAGCGGAAGGGCCAGAACAGCAATCCCTGTTCAAGTGTGACAGTTGGCAACAATGGGAAATTCGGGCCCGACGAAGCGGGTGTGAGTGTGTGTGTGTGTGTGTGTGTGTGTGTGTGTGTGTGTGTGGAGGAGCAATTCTCTATTGACACGTAACCACGGGCTCGGGGAGGCGGGAAACTCTCCTTGATAAATCCAAGCGAGCATTGGATGCGGCAGGATGGGTACGGCCTTAAACAGGCCGAGGCTCAAAGGAACTAAAAACCCCAGTCTGCCTGCCAGACACGGCCGGGGGGACTAGCGGGGGATGGAGCGCAGGCATCCCTGGGGTTGGTTTCAAGTGTGGGCTAGATAAATTTTACGTGCAATAAAACATAATCAGTCTCAGGCACCCCAGCCAGCGCACGGGCGAGTGCGACGACTTCATCCCTTGCAAAGGCTCCAAGGTTCTTGTGTGTCCTTTTTGTGTGTGAGTGTGTGTGTGTGTGTGTTTGTGTGTTATTGTTGAAGTGGTAGACTAAGGTGTGAGGTACGTGTGGTGTCTCGTTCCTGTACATGTGTGTGTGTGTGCTCCCTAATGCCATTGTAAAAGCACTTCATATCAAGAGACAATTAAAACCATGGGCTGAAACAGTAATGCCTGGCGTATGTCCCGGAATCCCCGGAGCAACGGAACGGTTACGGTCGTCGGCCACCGAACACGCTCCCTGGGACTCTCTCTCTGTCTCTCTCCCTCTATACCAGTTCGACACAATGTCACCATGTCTGGGGCTGGCTGTGCGTGAGCGAGCATTTATGAAATCCTTCTATCAGGGCGGCGTGTGTTTGCTTTTTTTTCTATTGCTACTTTTCCTCTCTGCAGTCTAAATGTTGGTTTTTTTTTTGTTGTGTTCCTCTACCATGAAAAAGTGTGTGCTCCAAACGATCCCGGCAAACCTCATGAGTGTTCCAGCCCCGAAGGAAGCCCGGCGTTGCCCGAAAACTGAACGAATTGAGCTATTGGAGAGCCTTTCCCGGGCCGCCCACAGTAGAACGAGTTGTGGCGAAAGCCTTTAGACAGCCACCACCACCTTGCAATTACTTCATCAACGGAAGGGAGGAGAGCGAGCCGATTCTCAGGACTCTGTGCGACTCTATGTCCGAATGCAGGCGGCTTACGTTTACACTCGACTCGTTTGAGTTCTGAAGTTGTAAACGGAGCAATCAGGGTCTGGTTCATAGGATGTGGGTTGGGGTGCCGATGACTTGCCGGCTGACCCTTCGCCAGCTTTTTCCAGGGCTACTGGAACGACGTTTACGGGTCGGACCGCACCCACCGGGCATGCCAGTCAACATGCCTCACTTCTTCTCTCACTCTCTCACTCTCTCTCTCTCTCCGTCCTGTTCTCACTCCCAAACGGCCCCATGGACGCTTTTGATGATAATCATTGCTTTATTGCACCCATTATCGACGTCGTATTTCAGCAAAACACCGTCCGGAGAAATGAGGTGACAAATCGATGTTTACCGTTTGGCTCTAGGGGGTGGGGGGTGGGGGGGTGGAGCAGGGTCGAGGGTCGTGCGTTTGTTAGTGGGTGGTTGTGAGCGGCGCGTGGAAGGATCTAAAATGGTGCTCCTTTATAGCTCCATCAAAATACGGCCGAGAGAGCTGGGGTGGGGGTTTCGGGTAATCATTTTGTTGCCCAACCCATCACGACGCCACGCTAGGGGGGGGGCTCTCTGACACACTCCGGGCCGGCGCCAGCGAATCCATTGTCATCGGTGGACGGTCGGATTAAGCCTCGGAGATTGGGTGCAGTGTCCAAAGGTGCAGCCGAGCTTTCCACGGCGAGGGGTTGCAATTTATACCCCACAGCGCCCCCAGAGGCAGAGATAGAGAGAGAGAGGGGGGGGGGGGGGGAGTGCAGAGAGTTTCCGGGGTTTGGCGGATTATAGATTTCCGAATCGCTTCCGCTATTACGGGCTTAAATTTAGTGGGTGCTAGTGTGAAATGCTTCAATTTTTAATTAGATGCTGGAGGGGAATGGTTCAGCGGCTTCGAGGGGGGCGGGGGGGGGGAGCGGGGGAGTTGAAGCTGGACAGAATGCTTTCCTCGCCGGGCTGACGGGATTTGGGATTATCTAGACAATGTCGACCGTACAATGTGTTACGTGTGCTATTCTTTTCACCCTAGCAGCTCTTTCATTTGTGTTTGATCGTCGAGTGGAGTGATTTGTGTGGTTGCTTTGAGCTTAAGTTTGTCTTTGATGCCGTACCTTCAGAAGTCGTACGAAACGGTACACATTTCTTGATTAAGCCTTTGAAGTGTTTTTCATTCGCATGGTTGTAGAGCATCTGTTTTGAGGTGTCCAGTGCACTGGCAATCAATTTCCTATAGCCGGAATCCGGTTCGAAGGACCAAAATCTCGGTACTTCGAGTCTTAAAATGGAGTTTGCTTAAAGTGAGGATCTCACCTAGAAGTCACTATCTTCTATGCAGTGGTGGAAGCTTGCTTATAATCTAAAAATGGAAGATGTCAATCATACCTTCATAAATGTACTGCCCCATACGTAAAACTTTGGCTCAGCGTGCGAATGAGGAACGAGAACAACTAGAATTGACAATTACTCCCCCTACTTACATTAATTGCACCACTATTCACTATTGTTACGGAGCCGTTTATCGCTCAGCTTGGTAATGAAACCTTTACTAATATATAAAAAGCTCTCCATCATTAATGAATAATGGATTGATTTTGGGCAAGCAGAATTGGTGTGCTTTGTGTTCTGATTGTGTGCATTGTTTCGTTTATGGATTATTGTTCATTTTGTTAGTACATCAGATAGCACTCAACAACAACTGCCATAGGAATAACTGTTTATAATGGTGCTTTAAATGCTCTAAATGCCGATTATGAATGCTTGGACAATTAGCGAAGTAAGCAGAATCAGATGCTTATTATTAGTAGTAGTGCCACTATTAGAAGTTTCATTATGACATTTTGAAATGAAAAAGTTTTGGTATGAGGAATCTATATCTTTTTTAAGTATCTCTTAAAGTAAGTTAATTCCTACTACACACTTTAACCGTATTTTGTAAATAATGTTAAACTTATCGCAAACTTCAATTAAAATAAGTTGTGCGACCTAGAACTAGCCTCAACCATACCGGGCCTGGAACTAATCCTTAACCTATACCAGCCCTAGAGTTGATTACGACCTAATATTGGTCCTTAGACCCAAACCAGTAGTACTGGAACTAATCCTGAAAAAGAGCTCCTGTAAAAGATCCTGGAACTGATCCTGAATCCATTTCGGTGTAGGAAATAATACTGAACCCATACCTAAAACTGAATATAAAGCAATACCTATCGAGGAATCACTTCTGGAATCATACCAGACTAAACTCAGGCAACCGATTACGAACCTAAATCTGATCTCAAACTATTAAAAGTGATTCGCGTTTTCCTCAAACTTCTGGTCTTGCTATAGACACTGATCGAGATGCTCTCCCTGTTCTGAAATTCATCCTGACACTGTTAAGGTCCTTCCACTGATCCCTTACCGGTCCTAGAGGTGATTCTAAATGTAAACTGATTCTGGAACTCGAAAACTTTTAGATCATGTAATACATCCTGAATCAATGCCGGCTCTGGAACTAATTCTGAGTCCATACAATTTCTGAAGTGGGTCGCTGTCCATCCCGTTGTAAGAAAAAAGAGACTCCAAACGCATTCCAAAGCTGTAAGTGGTATCTGTAAGCAGTTAAAGGTAGTAATTTCAAAGACCCGGAAGTTACTAGATGAAGTTTGATCAAATTTGTAAAGCAATATAGCATTCACTAACAGCACCAGTTGGCACTGCCTGTTGGTGTACCATTTATGTATTCCTCCCTTCGTTTCAGCAGTGCGGCTGGAACGGCATCGCACACATCAGCAAACAAAAGCTCACCGGTAATGAGTGCCGAGTGCCGTTTGCACGCCGCTCCGATATAGTGGCGCCGAGGAAAAACGACACCTTAATGCATCATAAATACCGTCACATTTGCTAATAAATTAACGTAATGAATCTCTAGGCGGGCGGCGCTTCCAGCAACGGCACCGGAGATCGCTTCCCAGACTGCCGGGCTGCAGGGATGCTGCGCGGAAATTGTCCGCGCCCGTTCGCGCAATGGCGCACGTGAGGTGTATTTTATGCTAATTAGCGCGCAACGGTTTCTTTCCCCCGGGTGGGTGGATGGCGGACCCGAACAAGTGACACAATGGGGAATCTGGGTGACAGTTGAAGTGTGTGTGTGTGCTGGATAGTCGCACCGCCGCCACGCAACTGACACTGGCAGACGATTCGCAAACCGCTTTTCTTCCCGGTGGGTGTAAGAAATATTTTGGACAATGAATTTATGACACGCTCAGCGGAAAAAGCATCCGAAAGTGAATAATCCTGCTGGAGGATGGGGGGGAGGGGGGGGGGAGGAGTGGCGTTGAGATCGAGAGCACTCCGCTGGAAAAGCGCTCCGGTGCGGGTACGGGCTGAGTGAAGATGCTTGCGCTAATTAATGTGTGTGGTCACCTTTTCGCCAGCACCCAGCAACCGCTTCGGTGTTCCCGCGAGCGCGTGACAAAAACAGTTTGCAGTAATTTGAAAATATAGTTATTGCACTTTCTGCCGTTATGCATGGCTCCGTCCCGTCCCGTCCCGTGGCGGCACGATGAATCGGTGGCCATTAAGGAAATCAGCATGATTCAGCAGCGCCCCGCTGCCCCGTGGAATCTGGCAGGTTTTCGGGTCGGCAGACGGGTCCGTCGGGTGGAGGGAGGACCTCCTAACTTCTGACCCTAATGGGTAAGGCGATGAGTGTCTAGAAGAGGCCTTCTAAAGAGTGCTACAGATAGAATCAGCAATCTGCGCACCCGAGTTCGTCGCTTGGTATTTCGGCTTTCGGCGGGGGGTCTGCTGCTGCGGCAAAGACTATGCTTCCACTATTTGTGACACCTGCAGCCCGGCTTTGATGGCCCGTCCGCAGTCATCTTGGCACAGTATGCGCCGGGGCTGCAGCATTTGCGTACATCATCTTTGGCGTGCTGAGGTGCATTTTCCCGGGTCAGCCCGGGCTGACGTCAAACCGAAACACATCTTTGCCACGCTCGCGTAAAAAAAAAAGGGAGATCGGGCAAGAAAATGAGTAGGACAACTGGTGTGAGTTGAGGTGTTTTTTGTTTTGTTTTGCTACCCTTCCAATTGCAGCTTATATCTTAATTCGTCCTTTATCCTTTCCCCGCGTGCCCCCTAGACACTCCTTTTCCCTAGCGCTCTGCAATAAAAACGCCACGCCGACTGTAACAAACGGGCCGGCAGCACGAATGCCGCACGGCAGGTACGTACCTCTGCCTGCCCCCGGCTGTTTGCGTTAAATAATTCACCAACACCACTATCATCACCGGGGCCGGGAGTCAGGTCTCGGGAATCCTTTGCGGCCATTGCGACCGGCACAGCCCGCCCCGGGAGGTAAATTATTTACCAGCGAATCTACACAGCACTCGAGCGGTTCGAGAAACTCGCATAAGCTTCAATTATTTCGCTCATTTGTTTATTGCAACCCGGGCCCGGGGCCACAAACGGCAGTTTTGCTGTTTCTTGTGTACATCGAAAACTGAAAACAAAAGCACTAAAACACATCAGGTACGCGATGCAAAGGAACGTAAAACATAATCAGATCGGGGTATTGTTTTCTTAATTCTATATTCTTAATTTTATTTGCAATAAGAGCAAGAGGTGAGAACGATGACTCTTTTCAGTGATTTGGCTCAAAGTAAAGGAGTCATTACAGGAAATTCAATCCACAACGCTCTATTTTGAGCCTCATCACATGAATATATTGTGGTACAAATGATTCACTCTGTGCATTGCCTCACGACACGTTAGGATTCGTACATTCTTTGGTTTAAATCCGAATCTGGATCGGTGCTAGAGTGAAGACAGCAAGTGAAGTTTACATGAATCATTCCTCTATTCACAGTTCACTTCTTACGACTCACTCAGGGTAGGTTTCGCTTTTTAAGGGATACGATACACTTACACTTTGTGCGTGAGGCTTCGGATATAATTTCTGGACAATATTTTGTAAGACCTGTAAGAACTAGTGTTGGGTAAATCTGATTCAGATTCATGAATCGGAATTAATCTTTGGAATGATTCAATGAATCTGAATCTCGGTTAGAGAGATTCACGAATCTTGAAAGATTTACGAATCTCGTAAGATTCATGAATTTTTAAAGAATAATGAATCCCAAAAGGTTCAAGAATCTCAAAAGGAATCTCCAATATCTCGAAATCTTAATGAATCTCAAGGGATTCTTAAATCTCTAAACATTCAAAGAGTTTTTTTTCCATAGAGAAATTTTTATTATTCTTTTTCTTGGCGTAACAACCTACGTGGTCATGCCAGCCTATAGAGGGTTTCGAGACTTCTTGGCAATACCATGCAGCCGAATAGTTTGTTTTGGTACGGAGAGACGGTCCATGCGAGGCTTGAACCCACGACAGGACGACACCTATGAAAATTCATGAATCTTTGAAGATTTGGGAATCTTTGAAGATTTATGAATCTTTGAAGATTCATGGATCGTTGAAGATTCGACTCGAGATTCGAATCACTCATCGTTGAAGATTCATCTCAAAGAAAGATTCATGAAACCCAACACTGGTAAGAACAAAAAGAGATTTATTAAAAATGATTATAATGAATCAATGATTCAAATCCCCATAGCGATTCTCCAACCGTGATTTTACCCCCTCAAACAAAGTAAGCCGTTTCATATCGTATCATAACATCGGTTCCCATTCTTCTGTGTAGGACACAGTTGCTACAAGAAAACTTTTATTTGTTATACGTCATCATGTCAACTATGGTGTGATTCGGTTGTGGAACTTGATTTGCAAAGCTGTTCAAATTTGCCACCGGTGACCGTATGTGGCCGGTACAAAGACCGGTGTCATCTTTTGCCTAACACAAATAGAAAGGAAAAATAGAACCTTGGGCTTTCTGGTCGCGATGCATGCGCTCGATTCTATCCCGTTGCGGCTTCTCTTCTGTTTGTTCGGGCTGCGGTTTGTGCGCCAATTCCGAATTGGGATGGGAAATGGGAGCTCCATCAATGATTAATGGTTTTGTAGGAGTTTATTCCATTGTTTAATCCTTTGGTAGGTATTTGCAGGTACGCCAACGGACGGATAGCAGCGAAACGAGACAGATAGATGCGTTGATTTGTGCTTCGCAAAGAATGGAAAGCAGTTGAGCTTTTTCATAAATGTAATCATTCAAAAACTGAATTTTGAAATCATGCTTGTAACTCTTGAGCTCTTCCTTTATTATTTGATTCCGCTTCAAATGTTCTATGTTTTAAGTTTTTGAATTTTTTAAATACACCTTTTAATGAAATAAAAACGACACAAATGGGCCAAGGTTCTTAACAGCGAAGCAAATTATAAATATTAATATTTACGGTTTCCATTCTCATGCTCTCATTTCCACATCTGTTTCGTGTGGGATTGCAATTGAAGACGATTGGGGAAAATAGAAACAAACACACACAAAACCAAGAAAAAAAAAGCATCCAAAACTCCACACCAGACTCCTTGGGCTATCGCTGCGCCAAGATTTTCCGGCAGTCTAATTTTCGTGCCTGTGCTTCCAATTCCAGTCCTGGCAAAAGGCGGCTGCTGCTGCTGCTGCTGGCCGTTCCCTATTTTATTCCCACCTTTGGAGAGGACGATTATGCCTGCCGGCGGACCGTAGAAGAATAATTCAATTTTAAAATCAATTAAAAAATATTCTAATTACGGACAATTATTGTTGCTGCTGGCGAATTTGTTCCCGCTCCCGTCGGGAGAGGATCCGATTTTCGGTGTGAGCCTGGTATGTCCACCGCAGGCCATGAGCTGGGCTACTGTCCAGGAACGTGCTAGAATCGAATAACGCTGATGACGACTACCCAATTCTCCCCCGCACACACACACACACACATATATACACACTCAAGCACGAAATGTTTCCAAAATGTGATCAATTGCATTTGCCTGCATCTTGCTGGGCTTTTTGGGGGAGGATTTTTTTTCTCTCGTGCTGTTGTTGGTCGGCTGTTCATCTCAACTTTGTATGCTGATCAGGGTAACACGTGGCAGACGGTGAACGAATTTCGCCCCTTTATGCTGCCATCGGGAACGCTCCGGTCAGACACCGAGATTGGTCAATTCATTTTTCGGCCAATGCATGGCTCCCAAAGATGGCTCCCCATTTGGTAGCAGGTAGCCCAGGTAATCGAATTCGTTCGACGGACCGTTTCTCGCTTTGGGGCCCCCGTAAGCCGCCGGAATAGGCCAGCCGGCTCCAGGGCCAGGGAGGTTCGGTTCGATCGATCGTTTGCTAATTGCTAACCGGTCGCCGCAAAGCCCAGCGCAGCCAGGGATTAGGGTTGACATTTCGCACACCGAAACCCAGGCGCATGTAACGTGGATTGATTTTTATTGGGTGTGCTCGCAATCGAGCGCACGGGATTGTTCATCTCCACGGATACGGTGTGCACGCTTCCCGGAAGCATCCGGATGGGGGTAGGGAACATTAACGGCTTATTTATGACAACCTGATTGAAGCGATCACTTTTGATGGATATCGCGCGGAATGCATCAAGCAATGCCGAGAAACATCAGCTTGAGAGCAGCATTGATTGGTGGAGATAAAGACTACTTGTGGATGATCTTGGAAACGACAGTTGGTTGTAGTGCTTGATGTTCCGACGGTGGTTCATCAATCTTAGGCGCGCACATCGAGAGATATGTGTTTCGGTTATTCTGGTTCCGAAATTCCAAAACATCTGGCTCCAAGAATAATATTGATATCTCTAAAGAATTTGTGCTAATAGATTATTTTCCTCATAACTTCCAGAAACCATTTATTCTCAAGATCTGCAGAGATCTTCGGATATATAAGCAGTTAAGAACACCACACCAGAGTCTTCCAGTAGTATTCTAATGCTAGCCTGTAGATATTGTTCCTTTGGGCCTAAATATTTTCCACTCAAACTTTATATACGTTACCGAATAAACTCCCATGATAAATCCTGTAGTGTAATATCTGGGTTTTATCAATTAGGCTTTATCAAAAAGTTATTGGAGCTGATTGAGAGATATAACCTCTTACATTTCTAAATCAATGTTCTCTCTGATGCGAAAGATCTGGCTCCAACAAGATAACTGATATTATTGAGAGAATTCTTCCAGGCACTTGTGCCAGTAAATTATTCTACTCGGAACTTGCGAAACCCTTTTTAGTTTTCAAGCTCTGGAAACATCTGCTGGAATCATGTAATCCCTATATAGCAGTATTCCAATAGTATTTTAGTGCCAACCTATAGAGCCTGGTCCGTTGGACCTACACATTACACCCACAGTTAATTTACACAGCCAGATATACACTTGCAATAATTCCTGTAATTCAATGTCTGCATATCTAAGCATCTCCACTCCGCTGGAATCAATCCGGTCTGTTCTTGAGAGATCCCGAGAAAACCCCTTCGGCCGTGGGTTTTGTCGGTGAAAGTTTTTCAACGCTGAAGCCAAATTCCTGCTCAGCCAACTAACTAAGCTAGATGTGAGCATCCAGCCCGGTATCGTAGGCGCTCGGCGTAAGGATACATTGCTGCAGATCCCGTACAAGTGCAGCGTAGCGTGTGCAGTCCGAGGTACACACTTCGACCGAAATGTTTGCCAAGCGAAGCACCGTTCCATCGCACACACATCCCCTTTTGCAGAATGGCATCGCGCAAACTACACGCGCGGTTTCTCGTTACAGAAGTTTCGCTACCGAGTTGTGTGCCATGGGCAATGGGCACAGAGCACAGAGCTACCCCGGGTTCGCCACAGGTATAGTTAGGTAAATGGCTTACCGAGAGCGATTGTTCGCCCAGTAATCGTTCGCCTTTGGTAGTTATTTGTAAAGCGAGCCGAGGTTTTATTTTTGGGCCCCCACTCCAAGGTGCCGGGCGGGGGGGGGGGGGGGGCAGGTTTCCAGTGAAACATGAGGGTTTGGGTAGGGTGCTGTTTTCCAAAGGCATATTTCCGCTCCGCGAGGGAAACCATTTGCTGCTCGAGGTGTGCCAAACACATTTCGACAGTTCTCCGAAGTAGCTGACGCAGGGTGTCGACTGACGGTTTCCACCTACCCCGGCGAGGGGGTGGCGGTTTTCATTTTCCCAGTTTGACGACCGCATTGACGATGGATGACGATCTCGGTCAGAGCGTCTTAAACCGTATCGGTTAACGTCTCGCAGCAGCAGCAGCAGCCGCCGCCGCCAGTTTGACCTTCGCAACAACGACCTCGTTTTTTCCACACCCAGCCAACAGTTCAAAGATTCACCCTCGCGTAAGCGAACATCAGTTTGTGTTTGTGCGTATGCATGTCTGTGTGTGTGTGTTTAGTTTTTCCATTAATGTTTCCCCCATGCCTCAATATCCGACCCCATGAAAAATGTAAATAGTCAATGTATGACAATTTCCGCTCCCGACTGGCACCCACACATACACACACACACACACGCACGGGAACACATGGAACAGGGAACACTACACTACGGAGGGAAGCGGAACACACCGACGGTAACAGGCAGCGAGGAAGCGGAACCATTTGTCGTGACGGTGGAAAACTGCATCCGCTTTTTTCTTCCCCTACCTTGCTCCGGATTGCTTTCGCTGGGGGAAATACGAGACCCTAGAAAGAGAGGGAGCGATAGAGAGAAAGAAACATGGAGGAAGAAGAGGATGCGTCAGAAATTCTTCGAAACGAGCACGCAGGGGTCGCGCCGTCGAAGTTAATGACCTTCATGATATAAATAAATCTATGCAAGCAAATGCGCCGCCAGCGACTTCAATACCACTCTCTCTCTCTCTCTCTCTTTCTCTCTATCCCTCCGTTACACGCGTCCTCTGTAATGTTGAAGGGAGTTTTCGATGATGTGAAAAATATGACACACAGACCCGCTGCGAGCCGTTTTGGACTACCCCCGGGGGTACCCGGGGGGGGGGGGGGGGGGGAGCAAATCAACCAAATGGACCGAAATCAGCGGCGGCACGATTCCGATGGATGGTTCGCGAGAGAGAGCGGCGAGCTAAAAATAAAATATAAATAATAATAGCAGTTGTAATAACCGATCACGAGCAAGGCGCGGCGGGCGCATGGAAAGACGCACGGACCGAGGGGAGATAATCGCGTTTCGGCAGCTGCAAAAGTCACGGTGCATTCACATTAGCAGACGACGAAGCAGTCCCGTGGCAGGTTAAACCCAAACCTGGCATCGGTCGTGCGGTCGTGTGGTTGGGCGGACGTCAGCCGCCAAGTTTTCAGGCCACTTTTTCGCGTGTGCTAGTGTGCGTTCGTTAGGAGAGCCGATGGTACGATTTTCTTTAAGAATTAAGAAGAAGAAATACACACACTGGAGGAGAGACTGTGCGCTGATGCTTTCGGACTTTACGTCAGACGCGTTGGACTGCAGATGTGCGCTGCTGGAGCGATTTGCCTCGTTGCCTCACATCAGACGCACGATAAATATAGATCCTGCGGCAGCGTCTGGCGAAATCGGTGTCGATGGCGAGGTCATCGCGCAAAGGAGACGTTAGAAAGGGCTGGATGGTTGTCTTTTTAGTCTGATAAATACAATAAAACCAATTTAAATATAATTCTGCAAAAGCTGGACCACGTGGCAGACCAGCAATGGTAGATATCAGGCCCAACAGAGCAAGATGTTTCTGGAAGATATTGAACTCTCTGCTGCATTATTAGGAGTTTTTATTGCTCCACTCGGAATCAGAAGATACAGTGAAGTCTGTGTACTGTAGTCACTCCAAGATCTCCAAGGTTTGTATTATTCTTCTTGAGGAACATTTTTTTTAGGTTTTACGTGGTTTCACATGCAATACTTAGGTTCTTGGAGACTCCACAGCAACTCGAGTGTGTAGATTTCTAACAGTGGGGCCCTTTCCGTTTTAAGGTTGTAGGCTGAAATTTCAGCCTGTCAGCTGTTTGCATTGTATAGCAGCTTTCGAGCAGCTATCTAAGTAAGTATAATATATAGGTGGGCTTATCCCAAGATGTATGAATTTAGAAGGCTGATTTTTATCGCTTCTGCTTCTGAATGAATATTTTAAGAGTGTTTTGTGTATTCGTCAAGCCTCCAGAAAGCTTGTTTGAACAAAAGTTTTCACCCATCCTGTCAAAAAGTGATATTCAAATTTGGTTATAAAGAACATGCTATGAAATCACCTGGACTACATA
Source organism: Anopheles gambiae (assembly GCF_943734735.2). Lineage (NCBI taxonomy): Eukaryota > Metazoa > Arthropoda > Insecta > Diptera > Culicidae > Anopheles > Anopheles gambiae. Next base: position 3,967,054 of record NC_064600.1, on the reverse strand, counting down.
CACTTTGATTTTGAATTCCATCACCAGATCTCTTTAATGTACCTTGTGGTAAATGTCATTTTTTCGAGCAGGTACTCGAATAGAATTCTAGCTTTGAGGCAAGAATAATCTAGACTGAAAATTGCAGGCTAGTTTTGTGTGTGGTTTTGTATGGAGTGTTTACATGATTTCAGCCTCCAACTGTCAAACTCCATACAAAAAATTGACTAGAAGCGTGAAGGGCCCCAGTGGAAGTTTCTCGGAGCTGTAGGTCCCTCTGAAATTATCTTTAGAGGCACTTCACTGTATTACTCTTCAAATATTGGGCATTAAATAGTAGAATTCGTGGAGATACTAACGTACGATTGAAGCTTATTCTTGAATCCACTTTTTGCTCTTTAGCATCCTGTTCGACTAGTTGACACTATCTTCTCTACTTCTCTTACAGAATCTTCACCGCCCAGAACTGTTTAAGTCGTCAGACCAGTGCAGCTAACACCAGGGACTTACACGTTTGACTCGTTTTGTGGGTTCACGAAGCCGTCTAGCACAAAGAGAAGTTCACGGTACTCACAGCTAAAGGCATTTCTGGTGGTATACTCTTCCCGTTCAAAGTTTAAGGGTACTCGAACCGCATTTCGGTGCAATCAGCAGGAGCAAACAAAACCCAGGCCTGCCCAAAGTGAGCCAATAATGGAACAGGATCTCGTGCCTAAATTCTGCACATGCATAACATTTGTACACCGGAAAAATGCCCCTAGAAAATCAGCAACAACCCTCCCCACAGGATCATTCCTTCCTGTATCCGCTTTCAATTACAACCACCGCGCACACGGCGATGGCTCTCAAAACGCACACGCTTTTTCGGACTACATTCGACCGCACGGGATCGCACACAGTGTGGAGTAACAAAAAAAAAAAAAAAAAAAAAAACCATCGGCAACTAGTTTTTTTTTCCTTCTTCTCGTGTGGTGTGTATCGCTATAATCAAAAGTTAAATCTCACAGCGCGCCGTGGATATCCGTGCGCGAACGCGTATGATACTCGTGCCGGTGCTCGCTGGTCGTACCGAAAAAACCCGCCCTAATGATGGTTTGCTTTGTGCACCGTGGTTGGAAGGGATGGGAGAGGGGGGGGGGGGGGGAGGAAGCGAAGGAAGGCAGAGTGACGGAGGAACGCCGTCCTGCAGGAATCCTGGGCACGCGGGGCTCAGGAAGCACAACATAAACATAAACATTGTTCGTCATTAATTCAAATTTGCCCGAATGTTTGGCCCACTCGGGGTTGTGCATGTGTTGTACATGGATGTATGCGTGTGTGTGTGTGGGAGTAACATGGTAAAAGAGAGAATCCTTTTTTCCCCCCTATCCTCTACCGCTTACTGCTTCCACCTTCTTTGACTGCAACCATTAAACGCATGTGAGTGTGGTGTACGTGTGCGTTGCTAGAATGCTGTGTGTGTGTGTGTGTGTGTGCACATATTATTTTCTCGAGGCTTCGGAGTTGCTGGGCCGCCGACCCTCTAATGCCGACTGCGTGAAAAACTATACAGTGTGCGAGTGTGTGTGGGTTGGGCACTGGCAGGATAACCGCCCTTTTGGGGGTTGACGCAGAAACGCGTTACGGTTTGCTTTTTGCCCTCCTTCTTCTTCTTCCTCCCCTCTCTTACAACCTCTCCCGGACCTAGGCGACAGTTTCAGCAGCTCGTCGGGCTCGGTCGGTCGCAGTCTTTAAATGTCACTCTCGCGCTGCTCCTGCCACAACTGCTGCCGCGATCCCCGACCCTTCGAAATGAACTGCAAAGAAAATGAACCTCAACAACTGGAGAGGGGGGGTTGGAAAAACTGGCGTTGGAAAAACACGCAAGAAACATATTCACACACACACACGCGCGCGTCTGTCCCACTCCATCAACTCCAAACTCGGGCCGCCTGTCTGCGTAGATGGATTCCGTCATTCACGTATCGTTACCGTTTTATTCCACCCTCGTCTCCCACACACACACACACACACACACACACACAACCCCTCCCCCCAACATTGCGCCCTGCGAGCAGCGCAAACATATGGCGTCGATGACTCACTCGTCGCATTCAAATTGCTTACCCCGGCCCCGCGACATAGGGGTTCGTTGCCTGCGCGCGTGTTTGTTGTGTGCCTGCCAGCACCGCGACAGTGATAGTTCCATCGCACCATCCAGCAACCAGGGCGGACCGCGGATTTCACTGTTCATCTACGCGCCCTGCGGTCCGTATCTTCCTTGCGAGGAAATCAATTTTCCGAACATTTACCCTTACCGGCAATAAATATCAATGCAATGCAACGAGCGGTAACCCGGACTGGTGGGGGGGCGGGAAATTATGAGCCGAGCACGCTCCAGGACAGCAGCGATTTGTGTGTGTGTGTGTGTGTGTGTGTGTGTGTGTGCGTGTGTCGACAGCTTCGAGTGGCCTGCTCATTGCTGGCTAATAGTAATGGGAGTTTGCTTGCGCAGCCGTTTTCCCTCAGCATTTTCGGGAGCAGATTTATTTAGGCTGGAACGCGACCGGATGCATGTACACTGTAGCAAGCTGTATTGCAGCTCACTTGCGAATTGTTTACCGTTTGTTTTGCACCGTCCAGGGAATGTGAATGTGAAATCTCGCAAACTGCAATGAAACATTAAACGACATTTACGAGACGAGGAAAGATATCAACAAAACACTGTTGCTCAATATGGGTGCAGCTGTTTTGCTATAAGTAGCCTGCGAGCGCACAGTGAGCGAGATGTATCTAAGTGTGTTTATTTTTTACCATAATTCAATTAATATTTATTACTGAAGTTGTTACTTCATTTAATTATTAAGTTAATATTTCCATTCCCATTCATTAGTCACCCTCATCTTCTGTACAAAGCGTTGGTTCGAAATAACATCCAATTCTGCATTTTCGTCTAGTTTTGTGCCCGAAGCAAAATGCGATTGAGTTCTCATATTGATAAATAGCATTATTATTTCTAAGTAAAGTTTCTTCAATAGGGGAAAGCGGGACAAAATAGAAACCCTCTATTTAAGCATTATTTGACTACAAAGATACTTTCCAATGAACACTATGTAACTTTCATAACTTTCATTTCAAATAACCAAGAAAAATTCAACATAAGGTTTTAGTAGCATATTGATATAATTTTTGCCACTTCGAAAATCAGCTTAAACCAGTGTCATAGGGATGCGTTGAAGTTTTACATGATATATTTTTAGAAATATGATATTTCTATACACATTTTCTGAAGAAAGCAAGGCGATTGAATGCTTGGTGAGGCTATGGTGTTGTATTTGTCGCCGCAATAATGATAACAGGCACAGCTCGAAAAGATTCGATTTTGTAGATTTAAACGTGTTAAAACTGTTCTAATTTTGATAACATATTTTTGGAAGAATTTTAAGGGCTTTCCTAACCAGCAAAACAACAGATGCAACGAAAATACATTTCACGAAACATGCGCAAAAGCATACCCCAGTGTTTTGACGTTTCACGGTTTGTTTACATGTTCCCATTTTGCCCCAGGGCTATGCCCATTTTACCCCGCGTGTCAAAATAGCTGCTCGTAAAACATCAACTTTTATTTGACACTGTTTTCATGATTTTAAGTTGTTTTCATTCGACGTGGCAATTTTAATCCGCATAGATAAAGGGTAGAGGCATACAATAATGTAAGAAAAATTGTTTTTTGCAGCATATTCAAAGAAATATTCAGTAATCTGCTTAACATGCCCATTTTGCCTCGTTTTCCCCTATCTAAACACACATTTTTCAAAATTTTCACGCAAACTACTAACGAAAACCAGAGTAATAATGATGACAAATAGAGTGGAACGCCGATTATATGGACTCACCGGGACTGAACTTCTTCCACATAGTCGGATAACATGGATTATAAGCCCAAGTACGTTATTATACACAAATTTGTTTGATTTTTAACTTTTTAAGCGAATATGCCCAATATCTCATGCGGTTCAGTGTTTATCCTGAATGGTCTGCTAAAGTTTTTTTTTTCAAACCTCCTGCTCAGCATGCCATGTACTCTTTGTAATGAAATGTAATTTCCCAATAGCTCTGATATACGGAAATTCAAGCTTAAATTAAAAAAAAAAAAAATTATATCTATTAAAACTGATAATTTAAAACTAACGGTTGAGCAATGAATAGAATGCATTACTAGCGACCAACAGGGTGCTTACACTAATTACCACCACTGTGCCGCTGGCAAAACTGACGTTTGGACGTAAACACCAGCTGTGCCGAGATAAACAAAGCAATGCAATTTGTTGATTGTTTAAGCCCCGGACACGCCAGTCGATTGTTGATGCAAAAGCGGTATGAACTTTTAATATTTCCGTTCATTAGAAACATTTCCTGTTGGTTTTTTTTTTCTCTCCGCACCGTGGTGTCTGCCTTTGGCACGGATTGGCAGACGAAGGCGCAAGACCGTGAGCGGTTTCGCACACTCCTAAACAAGGTGCGAAGCTTTGTGCCCTGCTCATTGCAAGCAAAAATAGATAAAATGAAACAAAACATCAAATTCCCTTTTTGGAGCGTTGAAGAAACTGTAATGAAAATGTGCGAAATATTAAAAATAACTCCAGCAAAACTTTCCCCCAAGGACCATTCCTAATCCAAACGTTTTTGGGGGGGTGGGGGGTGGGGGGTGGTTTCAAGAAGCTCAACCCTGTAACCGGTCAACTGTGGTAGCAGGAAGCAAACTTTCCCGCTTGCAGCCCTGCTGCGACTGGCTCCGTTTTATCTGTCCTTCTCCAGTGTCCGAAAATTGCATTCCTTTCGGCAATCGCAAATTTCAGGCATTAAGCACCTGGCAAGCGGCGCAGAGGATAGTGGGGGGGGGGGGATCTCCTTCAAGAAATTGTAACACGTCTCAAGCGTCTCGAGCACTGGTTGTGTCGGAAAATGAGACGACTAACAAAAAAACTTTACGCCCAGTTCCTAACCTCAAAATCCAATGCCGGTGTGCATCATGGTAAAAGTATGTGAGTGTCTGTGTGTGTGTTTGGTGGGGGAGTTTTTGTAAGTGTGCATATTTTATTATGTCTTCGAAAGGAATCAAATGTTCGTCGTCGAAAAGCAAACATCCCTACACACACACACACACACACACAGACACAGGCAAACAATGCAATTTTCATGCTCGTCTCGGGAAAGGGATGTGCCGCCCGGATGTGGATGAATCTAATTTATGGAGCCCGGTGATTTACGGGCAGAAATTTGTTAATGACCATTCCTGATTGCCGCTCTCGAGTGACAGCTGGAAGCCGGGCAGGGAAGGTGAACAGTCCGCCCCATGCTCTCCCTCTTCCCCAGCTAGTAATAAAAAGTTCTTCTCAATCTCGTGCACTTTCTTCGGTGCAAAAACTGCAAATCCCAATTTTGCAACACACCGCACAGGGGGGGACAAAAATCCACCCCAGGGTAAGCTAATTTTCGCGGGTGTCGGGACAGGTGGGACGCTGTGTGACTCGGCAGGTGAGTCATTCGCCCAGTGTCAAGCCGGGGGCGAGAATTGATTGCAACCACCCCGGGGATAGCCCTGGAGTTGGAGGGCGGTTCCAGGTGTTATTTCACGAGTTGCTGTAATCCTTACTCACAAGAACGTTGTTATTCTTCCTTCAAATGGTTTTTTTTTTATTATTTTTCCTTCATCCAGGGAGTGCTCGGAGGCAGCTCTACTCCTTCCTGGTGCAGCAGCGAATTTAAAGAATTCTGTTTGCAATAAAAAAAGTCAAGTAAAACGCCACAACGTACTATCTGGAATAGGGTCGTTTTCTTCCTGCAACGCCACCCCAGGAACGTTCTTTGCCACTTTTTTTACCTTTGACAGCTCGTTTTAAGCGAACCCTGCCTTTGGGAATGTCCTCGCAAAATAAGTAGCAAAGTAGCAGCGAACCGTAAGGCAAGCAACTAACGCTGATGCGGAAGACACAACATGCGCGCCTAGAGAATGACCTTAGACTCCTCAGCGCCCTACGATTGCGACGGTTGCGTGCGGTACAATCGTAGTGCCTACTACACCTCCCCCCCCCCCCCTCTCCACAGGCAACCGCAGGTGCTTTGCATAAGTTTTGTGCAAATTAATTTCGTGCATAATTTCGTGCCCCACCCGCCGCCCTGTGGCGTGTGCGTATTTGCTGGAAATCGGAGAGCTACTTGTCACGATTTTGTGCCTTTCTCCGCCTTTCATATAAATTGTGTGTCTTGGGTTGTGCTTCTTTGAATTTTAGGCCCTCGTCTGTACACTTGCCATTCGTTACTGGGTGACCAAGGGCCAAGTGGGGAGGAAGCAAAAAAGTCACACACACACGCAGACAGTGGGGTTGAGGATAGCAATTCTTGGAGTCGGAGCCGGAGAAAACACGCGCTGGAAAATTATATATACATTATTGCGTTTTACTGCTTCGGAAGGTATGGGGTGGGCAGTTTGTGCCCCTGCTGCTGTTGTGTTTCGCCTACCGAAGGGTTGACACAGGCCCAAAAAGTGTGCCTGCCATTTAAAGAGCAGGGAGGGGACTTTGCTGTCATGCTGCTTTGATTGTCATGCCGCTGGAAGCGAGAAAAGTGGTCGGAAAGTTGCCCACCACACGACCCAAAACTACTTCCGCATTGCGGAACTAGTCTCCCGGGAGAATGGGGGAAGGGGGGGGGAGGGGTGTATCGTGGTCGCGTATTTCCCCTCCACTCGCCCCGCCGCTTGTTACTTGGGTGCGTCAGGAGGCGAAGGAATGATGTTATTCGCATCTAAATTCCACCCATCGAAGCGAACATTTAAATAACCGATCACCGATGGGGGGTTTTGCTATTTTCCAGAAAACAGAACAAACAAACATTCTTTGCCACCATTCGAAACATTCAAAGGTGGCGCGAGCATTCCAATCCCCATGCACCCGAGCGATGGTGTAAGAATCCCGCAAAACAAAAGCCGCCAGCGTGTACCGACTGCGTGCCAATTACACCGGAGCGCTTCGCATTTGGTCCTTCGAGCCGGATTTCGGGGCGTGTCGAATTGCGCATTGTCCGCGTTGACCCGGGGATTCGAAGATAAAGCATTGCCCACCGCCGGCACAAAGCAAAGGGTAGAGTTTTGAAAAGGGGTAGAGAATAATAAAATAGTTTTCCGCCTCCTCTCGCTTGCCTTCCCACCCCCCCCCCCCTCCCCCACCCCCGACTCGTACTGATTTCTTTCGATGTCTTCCATGGCGTTCGTGCAATAATTTGAATTGAACCAAGGAGCACGGTGGATATGGGAGGGTTGGAAGGGTGCGTTAATAAAACAGGAGAAGAAAAGCAAGCTTTCCCCGTTTTGGGGCTGGACACTTTTCACGCTTTGCTCGCCATTTTTTTTTTGTTGGATGGGTTGAGTTTGAGGGAGACTGGGGGGGGGGGGGAGGGTGGGGGGTGGAGGTGATGGGAAATCAAAACTAGTTTTCGGGGCATGGAAAACAGCTCCTCGAAGGAACGGATAAGGCAGAGGAGGAGGAGAAATAATAAGAAGAAGAAGAAATAGAAGAAATAAGAAGAAGAAGAAGAAGAAGAAGAAGAAGAAAACATAGCAAAAAAATATCTTCGGACCCCCGGAGGAAAGGATCCGGTTTCAATCTTTTCCTGCTTTTCCGCAACCCCCCACCTCGCCACCCCCTCGCCGCCCGCCCTCAACCCTCCCGTGCCATTCGGTGGGGCATGTCGCTTTTTCCTAGATTGGGTGATAAAAGTTCAATTTAAATTTACCGGAAGCAACGGCACCAGGGGAGGAGGGAAACAGCACCGGTGGGGGGTGGGGGGGGGGGATGGAAATTGAATGAAAATATTTTGTTTAGCTTTCGGTAGCCCGGGTGATTGTGAGCATTTATTTTATTTTAGTTCTATTCATCCTTCTTCCGGCCAACGGCAGCAGCAGCAGCCAGCGAACTGTTCGGGCGCACATTTCCTTCCTTTCGCCCGTTCTGACTTGCGCCCGGTTTCATTCACAGTTGCAGCTCCACTGCTCCCGTAGCAGCCAGGTATTTTCCATTTCATCAAGTTTTTTTTTTTTTTTTTTTTTACTTGGAAAATAGTGACAGAAGGAAGCAAACAAACGGAAAAGAAGAAAGCAACAAAAAAGCTCTCTCACACACACACACACACACACACACACTCTGAGAGACAGCATCCAAGTGACATTTTTTCGCGCACCAAACTCTTCCTTTGGTCGCACTTGGTGCGAAAGTGGAGTACACACACACACACACATACAAAAAGGGAGTTCGATGCTGCACGGAAGGCATTTGCTCTTTATCCCCATCCCGTTCCCACCCAGTTTGCCGCCTGCTTTGCCAAATATGCCGCCAATAAGCCGGGTTTGTTGTTTTATTTTATTATTTTTCTCTCTCTCTCTCTCCCTTTGTCACCCCGCCTGCCTGCCGGCCTACCTTTGTGTGTCAAGGACTTTGTGCGATCGCGATCCTAGGCTAGCCAGTGCTGCAATGAGTAATTTATCATGCACTTTTTGTTTTTTTTTGTGGCTGTTTTGCTCACACACACGCCTGTTGTACGCGCGGGAGTTGCAATGACTTTTTTTTTCTTTCAGCGGGCCACCAAATTTGGCACAATTTTTCCCCCCAGCACGAAACATTCAATTTGTCGTTTTGTTTTCACACATTTTTTTTTTTTTTTCGCAATGATTTATGTCGATGGAAGTTTTGCAGCGCGCAAAGCGGCACTGCTCAATATTATTTTGCGCTCACGCGCCTGTTTTTGCATGCGGGGAAATGCAATCGGGTAAAGCAAAGAGCGGGGGAAAACATTTAAATAGTGTAGTGTGATTTTAAATAAACTTTTCCGTTAGGTTTTACTTCGATTAAAGGTAGAAGGAAATGGTGCAGAAAAGCAGGAAACGTTTTACCGATATTGTACCATAAGCGGGCGCCCCTTTTTTCCTTGGATCACTGGAGCGGCACTAAGATGGAAGCCTAACCTTTAACAAACACCTGTGCCTGTGGAGTACTTACACCCATCGTGGCTGGAGGCAAACTTTTGTTTTTTTGTTGTTGTTTTTTTGCACGGTTCAAAAGTCCAAACCGATCGCAGGCGAAACTAACCGAGCCGAAACGGTGGCGCGAAACGGATTAGTGGTGAACCGCAGGTAGTGAAGCAGAGGAGAAACTTAGCACACGCGAGAAAATAGGAAAACCAAACCTCCTCAGCGCTCATCTCCGCTCGCCTATAAGCACAGAAAGGTTACAAGCAACGTTCGCCGTGCCCAAACCCTCCATCGACTCAGCGCCGGGCCAGGGCAGATCGGGAATCAAAATCATCCCGCCAGGATCGGCTCGTCCGCCGCTGCAGTGGGTTTTAGCCGCGGGTCTCCCTGGCTTCAATCAGCTCGGCCTCCTGCTCAAGCCCCACTAGCCAATATCAGACGGAGCCCTGCGGAAAAAGCAGGTTTTACTGGTTACTCTGGCCGGTCGGTGTCGGTTGTCCGCAAAAAAAAAAACCCCCCTCTCCCCGATGCCGGAGCAGATGTTGCCGTTCAATTACTTTTTAATTTACTTATTACGCTATAAAAGCTCGGTGCCCGCCAGGCCGCACTTGGTGTACTCGTGAAGAGAGTAGCGGCGCAAGGTGAGCAGGGGTTGGAGGGCGGACGGCGGGGAAGGGAGGGGGGGGGGGGGTGGGGGTATAAAATTTGTGCGCTCTGTTTTCTTCCCGTGCAGGGGTTTTTTTTTTGTGTTGCTGTGAGTGGGAAAAATGAGATTATATGAAGATTTTTTGTGTTTGTTTGCTCCTTCCCAGCGCCACCGACTCACTCGGGGGAGCATTAGGTGAGGAGGAGAAGGGGGGGGGGGGTTCCCTTTTTTTATGAGCACGGTAACGTATGTGTGCACAAATATATGCAAACACACAGCCACACAAAGACACTTAGGCAGAAGGAGATTAGAGTAAAAACCATCCACAGTGTGAGTTTTCCGATGGGAAGCAGAAGGGTGATAAGAAGGGGGGGGAAATGCACTCCGCAAGCCACCCTTGAAAGGGACACTGGCCACACTGTATGTGTGTGTGTGTGTGTGTGGGAGAGGGTGTGGGAGAGGGTGTGTTCCAGGAAAAATGGTTTAATAACGAATGAGTGCGTTATTGTACGGGCTTCTACGGGCAAAAGTCTGGGGCATAACCGTTCCAGGAGCTTCGAAAGTAAAGTAATGTGTGTGTGTGTGTGTCTGTGTGTGTGTGTGTGTGTGTGTGTGTGTGTGTGTGTGTGTGTGGTCGCGCTAGAACGGTGCGCCATTCCGGGAGAACAATCCATGCAGCAGGCAGCCCTTCGCAGGGTTCGCCCGACTCACTGGCGTGTGTTGCGTTCACTGCCTTCGCCGTTGCCATTTTGCTCACCACGCCGTCATCTCAGCTCAACCCACTCCACTGCTGGAAGCTTAGCTGACCACAGATCGTTCGCTGCACCGAACCTTGCCCCGAAAAAGGTCCCCGCCCCGTGATGAAAAGTAGTTTAAAGTAGCCCCTTTTCATATGCAAATTAACTTATTGCCTTTTGTGGCCGAACTGTGGCAATGTAAAATTACTAGCGTTTGAGAGCTTTTTTCAGCCTTTCCAGCGTCCTGGGCAGGAGGAGAAGGTTCTGTTTTCCTCGCCTACTCCGAGTCGGTGCCATATTTTCGGGGACAAACTTTGCCCTTCCCAGCAACTCACCGTTTGACCACGCGTGATGATCGCACCACGGGCTAGTGAGGCAGTCGATGGCGGTCATAATGAGTGGTGAGGGGCGAGCGAAAGAGCGGAGCTCACTTCACCCAAAAAAGCTCAACAGCTCAACCAGCTCTCAGCTCATCATATTCGTCAAAAACACTCATAGCTCTTAAACAGCTCTCGAGCTACCTCACCAGGAGCTAACGAGCGAGCTGAACGGATCGCGTACATTGTCAACATTTTAGCTGTATGGTGTATGGTGCGGCTGCTCAAGAGCTGTTTTAGAGCTATGAGAGGTTTTACAATTGCAAAGAGCTGGATCAGCTGTGGCACTCTTGTGACTAGAGAAAAAAAACATCTCCTACGAAGGGGCTCCACTCTTTCGCTCATTCCTCGCCGCTCATTATGACCGCCACTCAGTGCCTTCGCCAAATAATGAGGCTGCAGACGCCATCACACAGCAGAAGGGCAATAGTAAACCCTCTGAGTGGATCAGATTAGGATTAGCGTAAAGCTGTTGAAATTGAGCCTTCTGCTGTCGTAAGCAAGATGAAAGAGGAAGAACAAAAAGCCTCTTTTGATTAAATTAAATTAAATTAAATTAATAATTAAAAGTATTAATTATAAAAGAAAAGAAAAGGCAGGAAAAGAAAAAGAATGTATAAAAAGAAGCACAACGAAAAAAGAAGAAAGAGAAGAAGAAGAAGAAGAAGAAGAAGAAGAAGAAAAGGAAGAAGAAGAAGAAGAAGAAGAAGAAGAAGAAGAAGAAGAAGAAGAAGAAGAAGAAGAAGAAGAAGAAGAAGAAGAAGAAGAAGAAGAAGAAGAAGGAGAAAGTAACATAACAAAAAAAAGAGAAAGAAGAAAAAGAAGAAGAAAGAAAAACCGTGAAGAAAAGAAAAAGAAGAAGAGAAAAGAATATAAGAGTAAATAAAATGGAGAAGATAGAAAAAGAAGAATAACTACAACAAGAGGAGAAAAAAGAAGTAGAACAAGAAAAGGAAGAAGAAAAAGTAAAAGAAGACAAAGAAGTAAGATAAATAAAATGAAAGAAAAGAAGACGAAGAAATAGAAGAAGGAGAAGCCACAACAGTTGTTTCCTTCTTACTGAATGCTACTACCAGGTAGTTGGTTATGATCCATCTTAGTCTCTCATCCAATTATGAAGCTTATGGAACAGTCTGTCACACATTGACGTAGCTGTAACAGAAAAAATAGTTCTAAGCGAGGAAAAGATTTTAACACACGATACATTTGACAGTTTCAACACACAAAACAGGCCCAAAGATCAGCAGCTTAATGTCAGAGGACTCTACAGCTTGGAATTTTATCCATCAGATCACAGCACAGAGCTCACTGTCCTGCCTTTGCACTCTTCCCTAACCCCAGTGTGTGTGTATATGTGTGTATGCTGTGTTCATGTGTGGCTGCACGGTTGCACCAAGATTCCACACGAGCTGTCCCACACCCAGAGACACATCCTGCCAGCTTCCATCCATTGCGCCGGGGACGAGGGATTGGACGAAACGAAATAAAATGATGCAAAAATAAAAACTATTACCAAGGCGCAGCAGGTCGCCCTGCCTGCTCGGTCGCAATGCTACGCACCCCTCCAACCCGGTTTTGCATTACGAGCGGGGGACCAGGACACTCGTTCAAAACGATAGCGTTGAACTTTTCCCTTCCCAGAGCCGCTGGCTCGCTCCTAGCAGCTCGCCCAAGCCCTCGTAATGCCATTAACGATACTCGTAAGTAGTGGACGCAGCCAAACGACGTCAAATGTGAAAGGAGCAGACACACACACATGTACACACACACACACACACATGCATAAAAAAGGATGCACTATTGTTCGCAGGCTTCCTTTTTCGGTTTCATGGAGGCTTTGAGGCTCTCCAAAATGTTACCTCTTCCTTCTCGGGGTCCCTGACAGAGTGGGGTAAGAAGCGAATAGAAGGGAAAAAAACACCACCAGGATTTGCAACCAAAGGACAGCAGTAAAAAGGTAGATTCACACACACTCACATAGCCATACATACACACATATCAGCGCACAAAATGCCTAAAGAGGATGGAAGGAAAGCATCAACGGTTTGAAGCATCAATGGAGGCTCGCGCGAGCAACCTGTGGTTTTCCGGTGCCGGTACGGTACGGGCATTTTTTTATTTTTATTCTTTCGGGAAAGCGCCGAACAACCCGAGGACAAAACCACCTTCCCTCTCCCCCTCCCCCTTCTCCCATCCACCCTTTCCCCTGCATGGAGAATAAAAAGCTAGTTGGGTAGTAAAAATAGTAATAACGATAATGATACTACATGCAGAACCTTTGCCTCCCCGCTCCTCCCACACCCTCCCTCTAGTGCCCAAAAAAAAAACCGGAGGAAAGTTTATTTCCTTTTCCCACGGACTTGTGTACCATTGTCCTTTGGGGGGAGGGGGGGGGGGTCTGGAGGGGGGGAGGGGGTGTATGAGGCCTTTTTTCTTCCCCAAAAACTTGTCCGTTTTCAAGTTATAGCCTCAGCGAACCCGCCTGGCTCGTTGCCGCACTCTCCTCCCGCCGTCGGTTTGGTCAGCAATTTCCCTTCTTCCCCCGCCCCCCCCCCCCGTCCCTTCCTTCCCATTCTCCGTCTCCCTCTCGCTCGCTTTCCCATTCTTTTGAAGCTTTTTGTCATATTTCAATTATTCACCGTTTGCGGCCTGCTGCGTTCGTACGCGGCATGGGAGGGGTGGATTTTCCCGCCTGCCCTGCTTCTTCACATACAGTTGGTTAGCCTGGCCCCAGCCCCTGCCAGCCCCTTATTTCCCACACAGTCGGGTTTAACTATTCGCTTTATCATCATCATCATCGGCCGGTATCGGTTACATTTGAGTCCGAATTTTTCCTTCGCGCGGCGTGTTTTTCTTCCGCTTCTTTTCCCATATTTTGTTAACCCTCCCCGCCCATGCCCGTGCTTCTTTTTTCCAGTTAAAAGGTAGCGACACACACGCACAAACTAACAGAGAAATGTACAGAACAAATGACAAACATACCAGCCCTTCATAATTTGAGTGGAAGATTCAGCAGCAGTGGCAGAAAAACACACTCACACTGACAGTACCGGGAAATATCCACGCTGGGAGTTTCTTTTCCCCATTACTGCCCCCCCCCCTCCTTCCCTACCCTTCCCCCGCACTGCACTGTCGTGGCAAACGTTGGCAAATTAATAATAAGGGGCAAAAGTAGAGCGATAATGCATTTAAATGAAACTTATGATGACATTGTGACGCTTTTTTTTGTGTGTGCGTCGAGTCCGTCGAGTCAGCGGAGCCGTGAAACGCTCCTCTTGCGCTCTTCTGGCCCTCTTTTGCTAAGAAATAAAAACACACACACACACACCACCTGGCACGTCACGTACGTACTATCAATGGCTCGGAAAATGTAGCTATCGTGTCGGGGTCGGTGGGAAGCGACAGGATGGAAATGAATGTTTGCCGGTTGCGGGAGCCGGGCAATGGTGAAAAAGGGCTAATGAGTGAATGAGGGCGCGAGGTGAGCGCTCAGGATCGTGGCATTAGGCTCCCTCCCCCCCCCCCTCCCCCACCCCCCTGTCGAAGCCTCCTCAACTCGGCGAACCTCGAAATGATTATAGTGGTTAAGTCGAACACGACTGGCACAAACGACGACGACTTATGCCGGGCGGACATTGGACACTGCCCATTGGCGGGCAGTCGGCGACGGGAGCGGTGCTTTGGCGAGTAATTAAAACGTGAGCGGAAAGATGAAGGACTTAAATTGAAAACGAGACCCTTCGGTGGGTTCATTTCTTGCTCGTTCCAGTTGCTTCGCTCGCGAGAAAGGAGGACGAGATCCCGTTTGGGTTTTTTTTTCTGTCGTTGCTTGCCCCTGATTTTGTGATCCAGCGGCCGAGGCCGAATCCTGCCGCCTCCGCAGGACATGCGTGACAGTAATTATGTCGCTGTGCTATGTCGTTCCCACGGCCAAGGCAAGATGGGAGTTGTGTTGAGTTCGTGTTTTTTTTTTTGTTGCCGTTTTTTGCTCAAACTGGCGCTGAGGTTCGATACGGCGTTCGGCTGTGGTTTTGGGCTTCTTTAAATTACTTCCAGCGGATTCCTTTACCGTATCACCACACACACACACGCACACATGTACAGCTCCCTTTTGATCACCCATGTACTCCCCCCCCCCCCCCCCTAGCCCTCAGCTCCCCAGCTCGGCACACAAATAGAGATTAGTGTAGGTTTGCTTGCCGAAACATGTGTCGATTGCCGCACCATATTTGACACATGCACACACACACACACACACCTTAGAATGGGCGACCACACGTCGTTTGCTTTTCCCCTCCAAAAACGCGCCTCAAGTGTGTGTGTGTGTGTGTGTGTAAGTTGAGAGGGAGTAAATACCGCACGGGTGTCGGTGAAAAGCGGAAAAGTTGCAAAGTCGCAAAGTCACGTAGCAAATCATGCAAGCAGTCGCAGTGCGTGTGTGTGCGGCTCTGTGTGTCTCTCTTTTGCGGTGTGTGGTGAAGTTTTACCGATACCGATTAGTGCTGGTTGTGTTGTTTGGGTTGAGGCAGGGGCGGACATGGTCTGGTGGATGAGAATAATTGGCATGTTTCAGATTTGATTCCGTGTTCGTGTTGGCTGCCGACGGGAGAGGTAGGAAGCTTTTTTTTTGTTTGTTCATTCGTTCGGTACTGTGTTGGGAAAACTTTGATTTTGTTAGTATTAGACATTGAGGATATGTGCTCCAGGAAACATGCTCAAGAACAACTGTCTTTGCTCGAACAACACAATGCAATGTTGCGATTAAACTACAAGACATAAATAAGATAATTTCAACTGTGCTTCGCTCTTGTTGCTATTGTGCACTTAGAGCTGATGTGGAACCTATCTCGATCCTAGAGCTGGTAGTATTATGTATTATTGATCCGATTTGGAACCAACGCTAGAGCTGAAACAAGTACGTACGTTTTCATTAAGTTTTAAAACTCATATCGATTGCAACGCTTTCCAGGCACTGTTCTAGAGTCTCATGGTATGGTTAGGAATTATTCTCGGAACGTTTTGTTATTCTGGAACAGGTGTTGGACCTAACGAATTCCTGCAACAGCTCTCACAAATAATCGTTAAACAGTTTTGCTCAATTGTGTACAATTAGGTTCATCATGTAGATGTTCACAGAGTTTAATGACAAAAAAGTAACATTTCTCTAAAATATTGATGTTTTTACAATAACAGTAATCACAAGCTTTGCATACATTTAATACCACAAGCTTTGCTTACACTGCTTGAAACTCATTAACATATATCGTCATAAGGCAATGGAACAACCGGTATCTGTTTTAACGGCCGTTCAAAGCATGTGGTCGTTTAGTGCTGTGCCATACGAGATGATGTTACGACGCGAAGGGTGTTAGTTCAAATCTTACATCGAGCGACCCCTCAATTTTAATCAGAAATAATTTTAGGACGTAAATTTGAAACATGTCTGTCTGGTTGGGGTACAGTCGTCAACTCGTACGACGTAACAACATGCCCGTCATGGGTTCAGGTCCCGAATAGACCTGTGCCCCATACTATCCTGCTATGGTGGTAACAATAAGTCACTGAAAGCTCACTTCACTAAGTGGGTCCAAGCACACTTCACTAAGTGGGTACATGCAGGCCTTGACCTACAGCGGTTGTTGTGCCAAATAAGAAGAAGAAGAAGAAGAAGAAGATTCCTCAAACTACACAAACACACCCCCGTTGTGAAGATTCGACTAGCCAACGTTTTGAAAACTACTATACTACTGGCCTGGTACTTTCATGCTCTGCAAATGCAATTGAAATGGGAAAAACTAGTTTAAAATAACTGTTAAGGAAACGTTTTGTTAGCAAATTTATCGACCATTTCGTAAAGCTTCGGTCTAAAATAGCTCTACGGTCTATTCCCAGTGTTGGTTTATTGCTTCGGGACGCGAAATGAAATACTAAACGAAATGGCAACTTAGCTGTCGCCCGGAAGCAATGATTCTGATATCGCGCCCTGATACCGCCGTGCCGTCCGTGCGTTTCCTAATATACTACTTTTCATTTCGTAACAAAGAATTGGGGAGGAAAAAAAATTATAAAAATAATCGTAAGGAAGCGAGCAACCAGACGGGGCAAGGCTTCGGTGCACAGTTTTGAGCAAATCATTCTCCCCCCCCCCCCTCTCCGCGAAACCTGCCGACTAGTGGACAGCCGCAGATGGGATCTGTCTGTCAGCGTTACTGTCAAGCAGTTCTCACTTCAATTACACGACACAGCGCGAGCAACAACTGCCCTGCCGTGCGCTCTCATCCCGCCCGGCCTGTCTCACATTTTCCACGAACTCGGCAAGCGAAATGATGATGCCGTCGATAATTTTTCACAAACGTCGCGCACATTTTCACGGTTGCAAGCTGGGTGAGGGTGGAACGTTTGACTACTTCCTGCAGCAGCGTGTGTATTCTTCCCGTAGCATTTTGCGGGGCGAACGAAACATGCTTGCCGGTGGTTTGATAATGTTGCCGGTGCTGTTGCTTTTGTTCCTCTCCTTTCGTTCAGAGTTGCCAGATTTTGGCCCGCCGGGACGTGTTCGCCTTTTGTCTGCGCGACTCGCAACTGCGCGAATGCAAAACCGTGCGGGAGACAATTTTTCGGAACATTCGTTCAATCAGTCGTCAGAGTGTGTTTTTTTGTTTTGTTTTGTTTGCTGCTTCCAACTAAAACGGAAATCGTCTTAAAAATTTGATGGTTGTTCCGGGAAACTTTATCGCGCGCTCCTGCACGGACAAAGGCAACGGCAGTAAGTCGTAATTTTAATTTGCCCCAGTTCGGCAGGGCGTTAAATCACGGCACGTGGGCGAGCTTTCACATTGACCGGAACCTTTGGTACGCTATTTGTTTTGAGCGATGGTTTGCAAGTCATCAAATGTTTTGGAATTACAATTTTCTATTTCAAAGTATTTTAATACCGAGCAATTTCCATTAGCGCTGCTTTTGCAATGCGGGAAAAAAATCCTGAACAGTAGCACTACGAACCATAGGAGGTCACAAAAGACCTTCCAGTGAAGTTTACCACTTTACCGCCGGAAAAGGTACAGCCACCGGAGTGTAGTAGACATGCCAATCAATTGGATACCGCCAGGGGCTTCACCACACCAAGAATCTGCGTGCGTCCGAAGGTATCTCTGAGCGGTTGGACGTGCTCTTAATCGTTCATTGAAACACACCGAGCGCATGCGAAAATTGTATGAGTTTCCTCGGAAGAGCTTTTTGAGATCATTGAGAAATATGCCGCTCATGGGTTCCAGCAAGCAGTGCTTGTGCTGTAGAAATTATGGCAGGGATTAGACTTCTCAGCTGTCTGAAAGGGGCGTGCATTGTAACAGAAGCTGTCCGTGCATCTAGGAGCGTTTCGGCTACAGATTACAATAAGAGCTGGTGGTGACTAGAGCTATACGATAGGCTTGAGAGATCGAAAACGTACATCATCAACGAAGGATAATCGGAGAGTCAAAACCTAATTCACTTCAAATTAAAATATAAATCATTACCAGATAAATGATCCGCTGGACAACTAATGGAAGGTCGACTATTCAGAAGATACGAAAGTACATTACATCAAATCCAAATCGATAGCTTCTTTATTCCAGCAAACCTGAATCAATGTCTTGAATCTCTCAGAATCATTTGAGGAATGAGGTACAAACATCTGTTGTATACCGATTGAGTAATAAGAATTTGCCACAAAATATTCTTCTAAATATTGAGCCCTGAGTGCTCCACATTCTGACGTCTTCTTGAAGTTATTTGTCTTTCGAAGGAATGCACTAATGAAATTGATCATTGGAAATTTCTACTGCGTAATGATACGGATAAGTAAGCAATGATACGTTCAGCACGATTGCACACTTGGAGCCTAATCCTGAAGTGTTCCAATAACTATTCTCGTTTTATTTCATCCAAGATATGCCTTATCTTAGCAGTGCAACAAGCAGAAAGATCCTGGATCATCTGATTTCTATCAAACGCTGTTGGCTCTAGTTTCCGACCAATTGGACATACAATTCTAACATGTTCTCATTAAGTATGGTTTTTACTCTTGAATATCTGCAAAAAATAAGCATTAAAACAGTACCTTAGGGCCATCTTTATACGTTATATCTAAGATCTTGCACTACTTTGAAACAAAAAAACTAAGATACCAAGGGCTATCCCTTTTCGATGAACCTTTCCTCAGAGCAGGACACAGAACTTGATTGATAATTGCTACAATTCGCATTGATTTGGTCCAGCACAGCTCATATCGGCATTTTGAAAGCCTCCCCAAAAGCTGATGAAGACCACGCACGCACCTTACATTGTATTGCTCTCGCTCAGAAAAAAAAGGCAAAGCCCCAGCTACCCTAGAGATTGCTCCAATAATCCGATGAGCTTACTTGTACTTTATTATCTAATTTTGAACACACAAACTCGGAACATCCGGGAACGGAGCAGCATAACTGCACCTTGGAATGCTTGTGCACCGACAACCAGTGCGACAAGGGCTTCACCCCCCCCCCCCCCACCGCTGCAGCCGGTTCATTTGTGTCGAGTCATGCCGACTTGCTCCCGTGCACTTGCTCATGCTGATTTTAAAGTACCCGGGAGGATTGAATTAGGCGAGCAGCCTCGGGCGCAGCGAGGTAGGAAGATTCAATCCAAATACCACACAATGCAACAAACGGGACGAGCAGCAGGGCAAAGCAGGGATGACACAATTGGTTGCAGCGCCGGAGAGCATCGTTCTGCTTCTTGGCGCCACCCCTTGTTCGTGCGCTGGTTGCGGGATGCTTGATTCTTTTGTAGTACTGCATTTGATTTTATTATGCATTTCACCCAAACCGCCTTGCCCTGCGCCGTCCGTCGGGCTTAATGATTGTAGCAGCTGCCCTACCCCGCGCCGTCCACCAAATTCTCACACTCACCTCGGGCTGGCATGGGGAAGGACATACTTAATCTCCATTGGGGTGAATTAGTTGTAATCAAAGAACCCGGCCACTCGGCCCAGAAATTACTCTTAATTTTCCAAATCATGCTGCCCGGGCGGGGGCCAACCGTGGCACAGGACCCGCCGGCACATTCAGTGCAAGTTCGAGAGCGTAGGAGGGGGGGGGGGGGTGGTTGGTTTGTCGTTGCAGATACGGCACGCCCTGGCGCCTGCACAAGGGTTGTTGTGCGCCGTCCCGTGTCTGTGATTGGGTTTTCTGTCCGCAATCGGGGCTTGCAATCGGTGTGCATCCGGCGAGCGTTGGGCCGGGCTGGATGTATTTCAATTGATGAAAATTGCCCTCCCCTCCCCACCCCACCACGACAGAGCAAGCGAGGGCATCGCAAAAGGAATTGTTTTTCGCTTCTGTGTGAGCTTGGTTTTTGTTTTCCCTCTAAAGAGCCTGTTAGTCGGTTGCCACGAGTTTTGTGCCTCCGAGTTTCATCATTTTTTGGGATGCAATTTTTGGGCTGCGGACGGGGAGGGGGGGGAGTAAGGGTGGAGATGCTGCTCCCGGTTTCTAACGAAATTCTATTATCTTGGTTTTATTTACTTTTTTGTTGTTGTTGTTGTTCGCACAGCCAAAGGTAAAGATTGTGATACGAACGATCCGGCACAAGGGGGCTAGGTTGGTTGAGCCAAGAGTCGAACGCAAACCAGCCAGGCCGAAACGAAACATAAATACACACTCACACAAACTTTTGCACTCTTTCTCTCTCTCTTTCTCTCTCTCTCTCTCTCTCACTCTCACTCGCTAATTCTACACTAAAATGAGAAAGAGATTTACAAAACGCAGCACACAAACTTCGACGCTCACCTTTCTTTTCCGCAAGTTTTCGCAAAAGGCAAAACTTTCCCCCCTTTTCCCCCGTTCCATCCATGCTTCCCGATACGGGAGGGTGGGAGGGTTGGAAGGGACTTCAGCAATTCCGAATCTTAACGAGGTAAGATGGCGGTGGGCAATGGAAGGGCGGCGCTAGGGAGTGAGCGAACGATTTTTGTTGAAAGATGCAAAGCACTGAATTGCATCTGCAATGCGGGAGCCTGTGTTTCCTCATCAAAAAGGTATAACCATAATCTAACCTTGTGAAAATAATGCTCTAAGCTCACCCTTCGCCTTTATGTGGGCGCACACACACACACACACACGGTTGGCACTCTGTCAGGTACGCACACACTCACACAGCGAGATGCAAACACGGTTCCATTCGCCTCGGTTTTTAGATAAATAGAACGAGAGCAGAGGATGGGTGGAAGGGCGCTCGGAAGGGGATGAGGTGGAGGGTTCCTCAAGTCGATGCACTTTTACCCCGTTTTGCATACCCCATACCCCCCCCCCCCCCCGCCCGATGTGCGCCCGTTTGCGCCAATCTCGTGCTCGTGATCATGTATTGGCCTCGGTAAAGTTCATCCTGAGGAGGTCCTGCTGGTGGGGGCAAGCGAGAGGTGAGGTCGGTGAGCATTGGCATTGAGGAAGCTGCACCATCTAACGCATACACGGCACACGGTGGCGGTGTTGCACCGGTTGTGTATGCTCCATTAATACTTCACTCACTCCCTCCCTCCCAGGCCCTCCCTCGCCATGTGCTGCCGGATTCAATTATACAAATTTCAGGTGAATTTAATTCATTTAAATTTCCTCCCATTTCCTCGCATGGAACCACCACACCCCCCCCCAACCCCCGTCGGCTCTAAGCTCACCGTTGCCTCAGACATTCTGTTAGCGTAAGTGTGTGTGTGTGTGTGTGGCTTTGGTACAAGTTGGTACCTCTTGCGGAACGGTTTCGGAGCTTTCCAGTGGATTCGTAACATAAAAAAAATACATACACACACACACACACACACACACACAACAAACTACACCCACGTCCATTTCCCCCCCGAAAAGCCCAGCAAACAAACACTACCCTGCAAGTGTTGCCAAAGTTGCACACCCCCCCCCCCCCCCCCCCGCCCCATTCCCCCGTACACTACAACGACCCGGGAAGTGACTTGTACCGTACCTTATGCTGTCCGGTGGCTGAAGGTGAAGGGCAAATAATATCGGGCTGCAAATATTTCCACTCGACTCGAAAATTAATACATAAACGTTGGATGCTGCCAGCCACTGCGACGCTTGCGCTTGCTGGGCAGGAGGTCACGGTGAATGAAGCCAATTTACCGGGAAGTGTTACGTGGTTTTGACCTACGAAAGGTTAAACTATGACTTTTTGCGCGTGTAACATCGCTCAAAGGATCCTGGTGCTGTTGGATCACTTTACTTTATTGCCATCGCTCATTGTAATGTAAGGTACGTCTTTCTGGCAACTTCTTAGCATTACTAGTTGCATATTTTCATTACACGGAATTCTAAGCAAATGAAAACAATTAGCAAATACAACAAGAACAGAAGTATCGAATATCTCTCTCTTCGAAACTTTCGGTCATTCAATTGTAGCATATCTGCTATACAGAACTTATTATAATATACACTATCAGCTATAGACACACTGTAACACACTTTCGAAAGTCGAACCACACCAAAACACATTCAGTAAATCTGATCATACCATACAAATAAGAGATGTGACACACTTATCAGAACCAACCGCAACGCACAACATAAGCAGGAACAGTTTATATTATAACCCAATTATTACAACCCAAAGCAGGAACTTAGTGACAAGAACCATCAATCTTGTCAACCAAAGACAAACGTAACTAGCTGAGTGAAAACAATAACCTTCCAGCATACAACCCGCAACCAAAGGTGCGAACCCCTTAACTTCTTTAATGAGTATAAGTAAAGCCAACTCCAATCATGGGAGGTCAGATTCGTTCGGATTGTCAGGATAGGACTGTGCCCATCCAACATCTATCGACTTCTCATTTAAAGAGTTTAGTTATGTCCCCCAAGGACAAGGTAAGGCCTCCAACGAGTTTAGTTAGGTCCCTCTACCCAAGGTAAGGCCTCCGACGTGTCCAGCAAGGGAGACCTCCTAAAGGTTTCAATGATCGCCTGATCGTGTCAGTAAAAACTATCCTACCGCGACGGTACTCGAGGTACAGTTGTACGAACATCACATGGTGATCGTATTTAAAATCGAAGCCATTACATGGCAACCGTTGCTAACCTTCCTAACCCATCACACAATAGTTTGCTGGAAGATCTTCGCTAGGTTTTGGAGTGCCCTAATCTTCACAGCTACCCGCACTTTCAAAAACCTTCCTGGAGGGATTGTTGGTTTGGTGTTTGTAAATCAATTAAGCTACATAAATTTTCAGAACCTTTCGGTCAAAATACACAACATTCAGAGTGTGCTCTAAAGAGTTGGACCTTTGTGTTATGGGAGTACGAAATGAAATTTTTCTGACAGATAGTATTTTCTATCAACAGAATTGCGTTATGTAGATTAAGATAAGGATATGGATGATTATAGAATGATACATAATAGTATCGCAGCTGGAGCTATATTGGACGAATTAACGTCTATGTAACGGATGCCTCTGAGACATGAGGTGCGTTAGAATTCATAGAAATACTCTTTAAATTACGTTGGTTCGTGGAGGATCTGTTAGAATTTTGAAGATTCTTGGGCTGCGAGGTGTTCCTTTTCTGCTATACTAATGGAGTGAGAAGCTATGGCAGGTCTATATTGAAAGAGCTAGAATGTCTTCAGAAGGACATAAGCAGACATAAGCCAAGACAATGTACGTAGCTCCAGAGATGTGCAATATATTCTCAAGGACACTGAGTCGTCATTGCAATACTGAGTACGATCTTAGATCTTATCAATTTTTAATAGACGAACTTTACTGACGTATCAGACATACCATGTTTAGAGTTTGACAAAGTTCAAAAGCTGATTAAAAATATTAAAAACTTTAATGAAGCTTTTGAGATCCCAAATTGACTCTGAGCCTCATTTCAATAACCAAGATCTGATATCTTCTAGAAAACGACTAATGCACTCGCCACGCGTTAAAGACACTTCCACCATTGATGAGGCAAATTTCTGCTGATCTATTTTATAACTAATGGTGACCTTTGTCTCGCGGACTCAAATCTCAAGGTAACCTTCTGCATCAACCAGCACGGAGCTATCGGGCAAACGGAAGCTCTCCATGGAGGTGCAGACCCCTTTTCCGGCTCAGCTTCTGCTGAGCCGCAAAAGGGCTGTCATCACTTGGCCAGCGCTTCGCCGGACGCGAACGGGTTCAATTCGGCCCGCCTGATCCAGCCGTGCGAGGGGTACCAGCGCCTTAAGCCGCTTAAGACGCGCACAGCTCCGCCGTATCCAATGCGTTCCGCAGGCTGATTGGATTGTGGCGAGCAGTTGTAAACCCGAACGGAATCCACGACGGCGATGGGCATGTAAAACTTTTACAACACATACGCGCCCTTGATTGATCGTTTGTTTGTTGGTTTGTTGTGTTTTTTTTTTCTCTCACCGCACAAAGGGTTCCCAAAACACGGCCCCATCGATCGGGTGCAGACGTAGACGGAAGAGATCAATAAGCCGTAAGCTACCGTGGAATGTGCGGCGCTGTCGGTTGGTTGGAGCTCGAGCGACCCTTTGCGTACCAATTAAGGTCGGGCGAGGGTGAGCGTTGGTCGGTGCAGGAACTTGACATCATAATCTGGAGCTTCCAAATTGGAACCGACAACTCAATTTCGGGAAAGAAGCAATCGAACTGTTCGGTCCGGTTGTCCGATCTGGCGGCTGGGAATGGGAAAGCAGCTACCGTAGCACCCGGGATCCGAACGCCCTGCGGTCAACCGGTGTGTGCGACAGGTGAGTGGGGCTTGCCGGCCGCCGCTGCTAATCAGTACCATTCTAGCTGTCATAAAAGTGGACATAAAAATAAATCTCCCATCGGCCGGCCGCTCGCAGCCTCTGGTCAGATCCAATCCATTACGCGCCCGGTTGTGCAGTGCAACAGGGCGGCGCGTGGGGCTGATTAACACATTCCTAATGCAAACCTTATTTATGCATTATCCGCTGCTAGCAGCGGGCTCGCGAAGACGACCCGCGCGAACCTCGGACGGGTGTTTAATGTGGGCAATTTGCATAAATTTATGACACCGCTCCGCTGCGTCCGCCCGTACGCCGGTCGGTGGCTATGGGCGCAGCTAATTGCCCCGAGTGCAAAGAAAGAAGCGACGCGTTGCTGCACCCGCACGCACGGTAACGAGATGTATCGACTGGGGTATCGACAAAATCGAAATATTATTGCTGTCCCATTGCCGCATGATTGGCAATTCCCGGAACTTGGGGGATTTAAGAAGTAAATCGGAGGAATAGCCGAGAGAGAAACAAGAAAGATACAAGATGCTGTTATTGCGGCCATAAACCCGGGTGCCGTCAGGCAGGCGCCCGTCAGGATCGGCTTCGGATGCCGTGTCGCTACCAGCGCTACAAAGTCGCAAAACAAGTGCGCTTCGGCGGGCACAGCTCAGCACATGGCTCGGCATCCCCAACGACGGGTCTGAAAGTACCCGCGGCCGATATGCTAATCAGTCTCACTGGGGACAGGACACACACACACACACACACACACACACACACACACACACACACACACACACACACACACACACACACACACACGCTCGCCAAGGGCGATTGGCAGCGGCGTGCAAGCCGAATTTCGCTTCGGGGCAAACGGCCAGGCTCCCCGTGCGCATAATCTCCGGACAAAATAGATCACGGTTTTGCTTAATTCATGTCGAGTGTTGTTGTTGTTGCTGTTGCTGTTACCGGCGCTGCTTCGCCTGTAGTGTGTTGCGTCGCTCCACCGTCCAATCTTGAGTGGCCAGCTGAGCCGAGAGGTTTCGTCGCCCACGGCTCGTTGGACTCTTTTTTGGATTTTTTTTCCCGTGCTTTGAAGATGCTCTAGAGAGACCGCGTGGTAGTTATGTTTTTTTTTTGTTCATTCTTTCTTGTGGAGTGTGGTTGGAAGACCTTCGTTAGGCACGGCGTGGTGCTCTTCACTTTCCAATAGATCACCTCCCGCTGGTTTGCGATAAAATTGAATTCCTGAGCGATCTGATACGTCCGCGCGCGTACGATTTTGGGGCGTTGGAGATTTCTATTTCGCACAGAAAAAAAAAAAAAACACACACACACACACACACCCGAAACCTCTCATCTAAATTCTCTGCAGCTTGTGGTGAACTCGACAACAAAACAACGACACAAAGCGTCAACGCGCGCGCGACAACCTCGGAGCCCTTAATCCGGGGTTTTACACGACGCTCGCGTGGCATTCGCGCCCGCTATCGCCGGCGTATATTATTAACGAGCCCGCGCCGCGCACGCCGCTGCTAAATTGCTTTTTATCAGCTGAGGTTGGTCCTCAGATACAGCACAAAAAATATATATACAAACAAGCAAAGGGAAATCAGCGCTAACGACTCCGAAGCGGTGCGCGCTTCTGCTGACCTTGGTGTTGGGTTTTGAAAGCCGCCTCTACGATGGATCCTCAGGTGCTGCGTCTTCAGGAAGCGTCCGCCGAAGCCTCTCGATCGCATCGCTGCACAGCAAAAGGGACGCTAAAGTACGGCGTGCGTATGATAATGAGTCAAAACTTGAAGACAGTGTGCTAGGCCCTCCTGCCCCGTCAAGAGGGCACACACATCAATGCGTTAAGCAGGCGCTACACACACACACGCGCGCGCGCGGTTTAGGTCAAGGTGTGTTCGGTCGAGTTTGTGGCGCGTGGGCGGAAGGCACCAATATTAATGGAGCTCACTAGCTGATACACACGATCCGCTCGAAGCCATTTTGTGTGGTGCTGTAGAGTCGTGCGAGATCGTGCTATAAAAAGAGAGAGAGAGAGAGAGCGAGACAGAGCGTGCGTGCGGTGTGAGTCTGCAGGCTTCTGAGGCGTCTCGGTGCCACGGAGGTCGGCGTCGGCGACGCTAACGAACGTTTGGATATTTGTTTTTTAGCGCCGTTTGACCATTATTGCTATATATGCTGCCCAGCGCACGGCTACGGTGAACGAGAAATCTTGCCCCCCTGCGAGACGGGATGATGGTGGTAGCGCGGCTTGCCAATGCCGCTAATTTATTCAGCGCGACCGCGTATCGCCGTCGTCCGTCAGTCGCCATCGTGCGTCCATTCGGCTGGAGCGTCAATTTTGTTCTCCCTCCCCCTCGTGCAAAGCCTGTTAATGCTATAGACCCCCTTTGCGCCAGCCAATTTTTATCATCTCCGAAAGGTAAACATCCATCCATAAACATTTGCCACAGCACAGTCAGCCCGGGTCTGCCGCAGTCCAACACTTCAACTTTAAATCCGCCGTCCAATTGCGGTATCGGTGCTAATCGTTTATGAGGCTGCAATTATAAAAAAACTGCGACAAAACGGATTGGCTTTTATGGGCCACTTTAAGCGGTGCAGCGTTACTTCTGTGCGGGCCTGTACGAACCACATGCACACACAGCAACGCGACTAATTGAACGGTTACTATCGACATCCTCAGCTGGATCCAGATGGCAACCTCGCCGAGGCTGAGAGCCGTGTAATGAGATGCTAAAAGCGAAACTACATTCAAAATGCATACGGAGAAAATTAACCCAGTGGATGGCGGTTCGGTTTAGGGATGCCGCCGATCGGTACAGACCGATAACAGGGCCACGATTTGAGTCGTCTATATAAATATCTACATGTAAAAAAAACCCGTCAGCTTCCATTTTGCCGTTCGCGTGCCGCGCAGTAAGATTTATCTGTCTGCTGTGCAGCCTCGTCGTCTCGTAGTGGTGTGAGCTGGCAGGTGTGCTTGGTATTCTTTTTCACCTACCGGCAATCTGATCGCAGTGAGCGAAATTACGAAGGTGTAAGTGTACGTGTAGGTCGATCGGTACAGATACTGAACGCACACACCGCGCATACCGTGCACCGTTTGCGCTCACCTGTATCGGAGCTCGGATCGGCCCGCTCGGGATGTTCATTCCTCGGCCAGAAGCCCAATCCGAACGCACAAACACAGCCGCTGCTGATAAATTGGGGCTTTTTATGTGATTTCTTCTGCGCGTTTTGCGCAGGATTCGATCGGTTTGAGCGGTCCTCGGTGCTGCAAGAAGATGCTGGGGGATCGCTCGGGCGAAAGTTCGCATTCGGGGCCTTTCGGGGGAACCGGGCAGGTTCGCTGCCTGTTGCCCTTAATCCAGCGGGTTGTTTTGAGGCTGTGCTGGTGCTGTTGTTGCCGATGTGGTGATTATCTGCTGGAATCTTTTTTATTGCGACCCCGCTGGGCTGTGCGTGGCGAACCGGGTGACTCTGCCATTTGGCGGCTCAATAAGAAGCGCCCTCTGTATAACTTTATTTAGCAGAGAGATTACCCACTGTCTACACCTTCAATCATCTTTGCAGTCGCGTGTGTGTATGTGTGCGCGTTTTTGTATCCGCTTGTGTTTGACAGCTCTCAATAAACCCGTAAACAAGTGTAACATTTGCCAATGACCGCCAAGATTTCAACTTTTTATCGCCTTCCGCTAAATCACGCACCCCTGGCCTGGGGGCCTAAATCTTCTGCCAAAATAGCCGCACCGACCGTAAAAATTAAAGTTATGCCAGCCATCGGCCGGACCGGCGCATCCACCACGCAACGCAAACAGCTGTCAAAAGTCAAAACAAATAGAAAACCGGCTGCGCGGCGGGTGTGTGTGTGTGCTTGAGCGCGCGCGCCAATCGAAATAATCCGCTGATAAGATCTTTCGACCATAAATAATAATTTACGATCATCTTTTTCTCTCTCTCTCTCTCTCTCTCTCTCTCTCTCTCTCTCTCTCTCTCTTTCTCACACACAGTTCCCTCCACTGACACTGGACGGTTGCTCGGCTGGATGTCATAAAGGCCGGAGCCCCCCGCAACGCGTACCAGAGCAGGGTTCCTTGCAAAAGGGGCGCACGCCTTGCGCTTTTAATATTTGCGCGGTTTATGGTAATATTTTTAATAATTTTACTGCCCGGTCCGGTTAACATTTTTATGGGAGTTCAGTGTTCGGTGCGGCGCTGCACTGGTCCTGGGTTAAAAACCGAACCCGAAAGTGGAAGAAGATAGATATTTGCTGGAACCTGGGGAGGCAAGCAATCACACACACACGCAAAAAAAGCAACAACCGCCAACAGATCATCCTGGTTGGGCGCCTGTTTTATTTTGTTTTTATTTCATATTTTAAGCCAATACACACACGCACAAACTGAGGAATGTGGCGTTCGGTGCTTCAAAATTAAGACGTCCCCGTGCCGGTAACAAGCATTCAAACTGGACAGGACGACGCCTTTCGCCCGGGACCTTCATCGGCCGGCTGTGTGATCGCATTAATAAGCACACCAAACGACCGCCGGAGAAGGTCTCGCTAAAAAAAAAAAAAAAAAAAAATGGTGGATCCATTGAAACCTCAGAGTTTGAATCCTGTTGAAGGCGACGGGCTCGAATGATGTGTTCCGGTAGTAGTGATAATTGAGCTTACTTGAGAGCGGACTTTTGCAGTGTCACACAGTTGCTGGGGACCTCATCTGCTTAAAAAAAAAAAAAAAAAAAAAAAAAACAAAAAAAACGTCTGCCATCCTCCACACTTTCCATCTCGAGCCTGTGCTGCCGGAGAGTGCCGGAGCAGACTTTTCCGAGTGTTATTAATAAAACTTTCACCAACCGACCGAGGTTTCGGAAATTGTACTTTGTGCCGGAGCAGCCACAGGACTGAGCAGAAGAAGCAGAAGAAAAAACAGCCCACACACACAAAATAAACGACTAGCAGCGGGCACACAATGAGCCAAAATCCTTCGCCCGGAAGTGTGCCACAATAGTCAATCGTATTATGCGAGCTTGCCCGGTTTAAGTACTCCCGTAAGCGTCGCATTTTCTGCCCGGGAATGTCTTTTACCGGGTTGTTTCGATGTCGGTGTTTTTTGTGCCTCCTGGTTAGCGAAATGAGAGGGCACGGCACAGGACCAGAAAGGGGATGTGTAGTAGTAGTGTCACCAACGCGGCTGTTACGGCGGCACTTGCTCGAAGCAGGTTCGGCCCCGCGCCACCCGGAAAAAGATCATGGGAAGAAATAAAATGAGGCATCCTGTTGAATAGCGTAAGTACAACTTTATTGCTTCTTTATTTAGTGTGCCTGTGTGCCTGTGTGTGTGTCTAAGTGACGGAAATGTGCAAGCGGAAAAAAATAATGATAATGTGAACGGAAATAAAACAAAACCGAGAGAAAAGCGCTAGTGTGTGAGAGAATGAGATGCGGTAGAGCGGCCGGAAAAGTAATACAAAGCCAGAGAAATCACAAGAACAAAGGAAGAACACAATAAAAAACGCATACATACACACGCACGTGCAGCAATGGAAGCAAGCAGGAAGTAGTGGAAGATAGTAGGGTGAAAGGGAAAGAGAGATAGGGAGAGTATGAGAGAGAACAGGCAAGCAAAGCAGCAAAGACTGGCTAACACAAGAGGGAGCAAAAGCGGCAAAAGTTCCTAGTTTTCGAGCTTGCACGAGTAAGCTGCGGCTAAACTCCATAATAACCCCGGAAAAACTTTTGCCCCAAATGTGCTGGTGGTACTTGTACGTGTGTATGTATGTGTGTATGTGTGTGTGTGTGTAGTTTTCTCTCTTCATAGTCAGACGCTCAGGAACGAATTTCGTGGGGAGAAAGTACGATTCGACATTATTTTACTTTCATCGCAACCCTGAAAGTGTCCATCTTAGTGTGTGTGTGTGTGTGTTCTGTTAAGAAGCACCATCCGTGTGCCATCTACACAAAAAAAAAAATGCCCACGCATGTGTGTGTTTAGTTTTCCATTTCACCGCATTTTCACTGCGTGCAGCTTTTGGCTAGTAGTTTGGGCGTACAGTTTTACTCTCGTGTCCGCAATCGTCGTAATACCGTTGACGGGGCAATAACGCTTGCGCTGCCGCCACACAGACGACGGGGAGAGGAAGGCCGGTGGCTGATCTTGCGTACGGCCGCCGCGCGAGATCGATTCCTGCGTCGCGGGAACCACGCGACGGTATATCATAATTACGGTTTTATGGGACATGATTTTCCAGCGAGGTTTTTGCTTTCTGTTTTTCGTTATTTTATGGCCCCGTCGGACATTTTGATTGTGGTTGCCGAATTGATCACCGGGCCAGCTGCTGCAGCTCGTTGGTGCTGATGTTTGGAGAGCGAACGCGCAAACAACAGGATGCCGGTCCGCAATTTTAACGACACTTTGGCGAGGGCTGCAGTTTTGCGCTGGCGGGGTTTGATTATCGCCTGGATTAGTGATTAGTCCACTGCGGGTTTGAAAGATTTGGTCCCCGGCCCGCATCTCGCTTTGGGGTGCTTTCCGGGCAACAAGTGTTGCGGTTGTTTCGGGGAGTTGGCTTTTTTATTTTGTAAAAATAAAATAAAATAAAAAAAAACTGTTGCCCACGCTGCCGCATGCATGCGCTTTTGCCGTTTTAAGAACTTCCAGCGCACACTGTTTGCTTTTATTGCCCCAGAGTTTCCGTTCCCATATAAAAGCTCTTGCCACTAATAGGCTTCTGCCCCGGGGACGGTAGCCCTGGTGAGCAGTGCAGCGGTAGTTAGTGTGCACCTTTTGCAACCGCACAGCACGTGATTTACTCCTGTAAATGTCAAGTAACGACAAATATTGTGTTGTACCCCCGCGCTTGGCGTAATTGAACGCAATCAGAATCAATAAAAGACACGGCCAACCAATGTGGGTGGGACGCGTGTGTTTTGTTTTATTTTGTTTTTTTTTTTTCGCAAAACAAACGAGGGTTGAGCAAAGTAAAAATGAAAGCAACACAGAAGCTACGTCAGCAAAAACAAGCAACGCTTCGATTGATTATGTGCAATGCAATAGCTTGCCGGCAGAAATGTGTGTCCTTTTTTAAATTTCCCTTTTTTTTTTGGAGGGTTTCCTTTCCTTCTCCATTCCCCTGCGAAAGTAATCCGGGAAAACTGCAAGCTGCATCGCAAATGCCGGCGAAGCGCACAGTCGGATAACTTGATTTGCTGCTAGCGCGGTTGTCATGCTAATAAGCAGTGGCAGTACGCGCGCGCGCGCAACAACCAACAAAAAAGAAGAAGAAGAAGAAGAAGAGAGAAGGACATAAAACGGTACAAAGGGAAAGCAAAACAAATTGCAGCTTCTTTGTGGTTATTCCGATCCAAAACTAACAGCACTGACAGCACAAAACAACACAAAAAGAAAAACGCAGCACAGAAAACGGAAACCTACTATGCACCACGCGCTTTCCCTCCCCCCCCCTAGAACCGAAACCCGGTAAAAGTGCATAATCCCAATACTCGCCTTTCGTCTCTTGCCAAACTCAAAATGGCTACAAAAAAAAAACGTACACACACAAAAACAGGAAGAAAAAAAGCATAGACACTCAGCTCTCGGTGCGTGCACGAAATAAATTAATTTATGAATCTTTTTCCCGATTGCTCGCGCAAATGCAAATTTCGCTACTGTACGCACACACACACACACACACACGTTCCGGTATTGTGAGCTACGGGGTGCGAGGGGGGGTGGTGGTGGTTAGAGGACCAGTAGAGGCCGGTTTGCATATTATGGAAAGCAGTTGCAAAAATGGTGTGCGGCTGTGGACATTTCCCACGATTCTTGGGGAGGGGGTTGGGGGGCTCACAGGGATCGAACGCGGGCAAACAGGCGAATGGGGGTCAATCCCTGCGGCCAGAGGGTTGGGAAATATTACTATTATCGCAACAAAACAATCGCGACCACCGTCACCTGTGTGGCGGGGCGATGAAACCGTAACCACTTCAAACCTCCCCGCAGTTACCTGTTTTCCAGCATAGATAGCGGAGGCTGGGGAGGGGGGGGGGAGGGGGAGAGGGCTTTCTGGGTGCAGTAATTTATGCATCGTGTGCGCGTGTGTGTGTGTGTGTCACATGGATCGAAAAGGAGCAACATGAATGAGGCAGGAGTGAGAATGCATTCCAAGTCAGCTCGGAATGTCGATCCCATACACCGGTAGATGTTTTTATTTTCATTTTTTTTCTCATTTTTTGTTGTTGTGGGAATGGTGTGGAACTAGGAGATAGAGAGATTGTTGGTTTTTTTTTTTGTATTCAATCCAATTTTGAGTTTGTTTTATCGTGGGGTGTAAGAAAAACAATTGTTTCGTTAGCGAAAACTCGACGGAAAACGTGTACCACCGCCGTGCGCTGCACGTGCTTCAAGGTCCACGAAGGCTTGGGTTCGCTTGGGGTTCGGTGACAATTAATGATTAATTTTGCAGACTGTGGGCGGAACCTATCGAAAGCAATTGGATTGTTTTTTGCTGCCAAGATATGTCAGCTGGTGAATGGCAGGATGTTGGCGATGCTGATGCTGGATATATTTTTGTGTGAAAGTCGTTTGGGATTGGGTCATCATCAGACCGGAATGAGCTATGGAACATCATGCAGCGGTTCCCTTTTCCCTGGGAAGTTGATCCGGCTGTTAGAGGCCACCATGAACGGGGTGCAGTGCAAGGTGAGAGTATCGAACTTGACGTCGGAACCGTTCGAATCACACCGGGGTCTGAAGGCAAGGTGACGGGCTCTCCTGTTCGCTCTTCAACATCACCCTGGAAGGTGTCATTCGAGGCGCGGAGCTAGACCACGACATCCGTTGCAGGATACTCCACCGGACTCTCCAATTTGTTG
Organism: Anopheles gambiae; assembly: GCF_943734735.2. Lineage (NCBI taxonomy): Eukaryota > Metazoa > Arthropoda > Insecta > Diptera > Culicidae > Anopheles > Anopheles gambiae. The sequence continues at coordinate 3,933,657 of NC_064600.1, read as the reverse complement.
GCTTTGCGGATGACATCGACATCATCGGCAGGACAACGCGTACACCCGACTCAAACGCGAAGCAGCAAGCATTGGATTGAGAATCAATGCGACGAAGACCTACAGTACCTACTTGCCGGAGACTCAGACCATCTGGGAAGCAGTGTATTAGTTGACGGCGACAAGCACGAGGTAGTAAAGGAGCTCTGCTACCTTAGGACGGTCGTTACTTCGGAACGAAATCCGAAGTCGCATTGTGCAGGCGAATCATTCTTACTATGACCTTCACAGGCTGCCGAGATCCAGAAGACTTCGAGCCCGCACGAAATGTGAGATATATCGCACATTGTTTCGCCCGGTGGTCCTCTACGGACACGACTTCTGGCCCATCCGAGCGGAGGATGCAAACGCTCTGTCCGTGTTTGAGCCACGCATCTTCTGGACCATCTTTTTTAGGGAGATAGATTTTGGAGTAAGTCACAGCTGTAGAGTTATTACGGTACCAGGAGCTAAGACACGAGACGGCATAGAAGAGTTTGAAGGCCTTGCATGGTTTCGCTATCTAGCATTTGAGCCAATCTTGACAGATGCTTTATTAGGATTTATGCTACGTCCGCTAAGGCCAACAATATATTGGGATCTTTACTTTTAGGCTACAGGAGATCTTAGTTAACTTCAGAAACAATACATCGATCGGAAATCAAAACAATGTTTCTAGAACCAGAGATTCTATTAAATCTAAACAATAATGTGTAAGATCTGCTTCTCATTCGTCCTTTTTAAGTCTAGAATCGAAATATTTTTCTTCTTCTTCTTCGTCTAGAAGAATAGTTTTGGATGTGACGATCTCTATCTAGTCTTGTAGGACCGTCTCTTATAGTGTACGCTTACTTGAGGATTGATAGTTGCATGTAGATAGCTAATACAATTAATTGTTTAAGAAAGGATGAGTTATCCCAGGTCCGGCTGGGATTCAAACATCGTCCGGTTTTGACAGTAGATAGTCAAAGTAGCTTACCATATTGACCACCAGCCCGTCGTTCAATGATGCCATTTGAGGTCGACCAGGTTATAGCATAATTGTCGTCATCTCTCTTGTCATTACTTTGGTTGATGTTCTATTACTGCTAAAGATTTGTTTATTCTGGAGTACAATTTGTAAAAGATTTCACGTTCGTTAATTGTGTCTTCAGGGTATGTGTAAATGAGATGTAAAGCAGATGTTATTTTGCCCTCAACACAGGGGCAGCTCTCTTACAACTCAATTGCGAGCAGCTCATCATTGCACACTCAATAAAAAGCAGCTTCCGATGCCTTCCTGAATGCTCCAGAGTGAACAGCTAGGGCAATATGCTGCGGCTCGCACATCCGCGCTGTAAAACAGTCGAACCCGTTCGTCGTTCAAAGTACACCTCCGAGATACGATCGAGAGCAATCAAACCCACGAGCAGTAATGTTCCTCCCGCTTGCTGACTCTTAACTCGAGCAGTCAAAGTGTTTTAATTTTAGCGCCCCCGTCACCCTCTCCACGACACTTGCAATGTGTGCAATCGACCTGCAGGCGCGGGAACGCAAGCCATTAAAAACACCAAACGAAAATGACCCTGGCACCGTCCAAAACCTTAGGACCCATTGCCAGCGGCCTCCAGAACTGTTCGGCATGCACGGCAGTGACAACCATCGCAAAAAAAAGCGACAAAAAAGGAAACCGTAACCCCCTCCCCCCCGTAAGAAAGACATCTAAACGAGTTTTGTTTCGTGCGCTGTTGCGCACTCTCCCCTCTTCCTACCACAGCTGGTTAGCGCACTGTTATTTATTTACGTTTACGTATCCCTCCTCCGCACACGGCCAGTTCAGTTTTGGGCCGCTGCAATGCCATCGCCGTAATGGCCGGGCATCCCGTGCGCCATGTGCCATCACAGGCCCTTTTTTTTATAGGCCCAGTTTCGGTTTCTGGCAAAAGGCGGACATTAAACCAAAGGTAGCGGTTGGGGGCGACGGGTGGCTGGCAAACGAGGCGACATTTAAGTTGCGTAGGAAATTGAGCCACCGGACAATAAAAGGTGACAATTTTCCGCTCGGTTTAATGGTTTCGGCCGCTTCGGCCCTTTGCATCACGCGCGTGTATGTGTGTGTGTGTGTGTGTGTGAGGACAAGTGGATGCGAGCAAATCCAAAAGCAGGTCGCGCACATGGTACGGGTTCGCTGCGTGGTCACTGCGTACCGGCTCGCATACCGCGGAGGTTTGCACGCGACCGTCGCACAGCCATTACCCTGCTCAACGATTAAAGCGTGTGTACGTGCTTTGAGTGTGTGTGTGTGTGTGTATGAGTGATGCTCCACAACCCTTTAATTTGGAGTAGTTAACAATCAGTAGTGGTACATTTTTCCTACGTCAAAAATGTCAAATTTGCCAGCGACAAGTCAAACAAAAGAAAAGCTTAGCTAAACGCTCCATTTGTAAGACACAATTGGCAGCACCGTCAAAGCACAAAACGTCCAGGCATGAAAAATAAGCACCCCCCCCCCCTCCCCCTCTTGCCCTCCCGTCATCCCTTCCACCTCCACTCACACCCTTTGCCAGCTCTGCCAGCCAAGGGGAAGAAAAATGGTGACATTAGAAATTATCACCACTAATTTATGACAAAATGGAATTTTCAGGTTCAAGAATTAATCAGCCCACTCCCGCTCGCCCGCACCACCCCAACCCGTTCGCTAAGGTGAAGGTGCGGGAAGCATCTTTCGGCTCCGGCCCTGGTCCCTTGTTTGCCGAGAGCCGGCCATTTGCCCCTTAGCAGTCGCCGTGGCACAACACACCGGAAGCAGTCTTGCGAGCCATGAAGTGTAAGGAGCCCGAAAAATAAAGCACACGCGGCAAGAAAATAATTAAAAAAAAAAAAACTTTACACGGAACTGACCTGCAGACGTTCGAGCGGTTAGTTCAGTGGCAGCAGCAGAAGCTCAAGAAATGAGGCAACCCTCGGCATACACCGGGACAGAAATGATTTCAGATAAAGTCTCATGCAAAGCAGCCGGGCGGGGTCTTTTCGGGTGTGTTGTTTTTTGTGTTTTATTTATTCTCGCTGCGGCCTACCACTTGGGTGATCTTTAATGTCGCTTTAACTGGTTTTTCATTTGTTTATCTATTAATTTGCCCTTGGTTTTTTGTTGTTTTTTTCCTCCTCCAAGCGCTCGCGGATGGAAAGATTGGAAAGCGGTGGAGCGAATTTTAAAGAAACAGAGGCCGAGGCTCGCACGATGCGTCACTAGCGCACTCCTGCCAAACCCTAGAGCTGGAAATATTGTTTTTGTGTGTGTGTTGTTTTTGGAGGGGTCCCACTCACTCGCGGGGCCGTCTAATTAGCCCCGGCGATATCGCGCACCCAAGCGCCCATCTTCCGCGCGCGACCAGCAATCTCGCATCTCCGGGCAAGCCGGGGCAACACACCGCGTGCGTCGTGAAATATAATTGGTGATTAAGAGCGGAATCATTACAGTTTTAAGCTCCCACTTTCTTGCCCACTTTGTAAGGCATGCGTGTATTTGTTTGGTTCGCGCTTATCTTGCGCTGGCTGGGCTGGGTCAGGCAAGGATGTGAAGAATCACTCGGACGAACAAAAACAAAAAAGAAAACTATGAAATTAAATGAGAGGTAACAGGGAAAGAGATGGAACAAAACACAAAAACGTTTCATGCCATAAAGACAGGAAGCTGTTTGGCTCGAGATGTTTGATGGATCGTTGTCATTCCGAGAGCTTCCTGCGTGCGTGTGTGTGTGCTTTTTTTTGGGTAATATTTTCAGAACGGTTTGCTACTGAGTCGACCCTCTACCTACGATAGTTTCAGTTTACCGTTTAGGAAGACCTCAAGTTAGGGTTTACTGCAAGCGGGTGCGGTACCGACCGGTTACTGCAGCTGTATGACGTCTTGGCTTGAGAACGATTGAGGATGGCACGGTCTTGTATTGTTGCGTATCTTTGGAGTTTTCGACTACCCGATTACTTACTGAAGACTTTTCCGCTAATTTGTACCTCTAACTCCACTACAATAACTATATTATTGGATGTATTGGATGTATGCCTGCAAAGTTCTGTTTCATCTTTGATATTTTTTTGAATATTTTCAAACCATTATTACCTTATTTATTACGAAAACAACCTCAGGGTCGTAACATAACAGCAAAGACTCCTATGTTATAAGATTGTATGCAAGAAATAATGCATTTAAAATTCGTTCAATAATACGAATAACATATTTCCAGGAGGGTTTTAATTTTGTTTTATCTTAAAAGGTTTTTATAATATTTTTGATGCTTGATGAGTTTATGACAATATTTATCAACCTATAAGAAACATTAAACGGTTGTACTCTCCGACGGTTGGCAGATTATGCTGTAGTGTCTTTTGCTAGCCCCAACAGTGCCAAAATGGAAGCTTCATTACAAAAAAAAAACATAAATAACTTGACAACCTGGTCAACAAACTTGGGGATTGAGTTTTCCACTGTAAACACAAAACTTGCAGTCTTTTCCAAGAAATCATCACCCTCCTGTTTCATCCTCCTAGGATATCATTAAAGGACATGCGAATAAACAATGTTAACACATTTAAATATCTTGGAGTTTGGTTCACATACAATACCTAGTAACAAAGGGTAGCAAAAGGATAAACTTCCCTCGAGGCGATGGCTGGAATCATGCCACTGGACTAGCGAGTGGAACAGCTATCACTTAGAATGCTGATTAAGAACTCCCTCTGCACCTCAAGTAGTCTGGTTATAAAAAAACTTCATAGAACTGCAAGATTTGAATCATAAATCAAAAAATTTACAAATATGGCACGAGTACTTGACGTTGGGCATAAAACCGCTGCTAACTAACACCCCATCGCCGAACAGTCATCAGACAAATGCGCCAGACGAGTTTCTATCAATTGACATCTTAATGGCATATTCAAGGAAGAGATCTCCCAATAGCTAAAATAGCGGAAATAGCTCCAAAACTATTCGGATAGCGTGTTGGGAATATAACCTTCAATAATGCATAAACTTCCATGGATGACTCGCGTCATCTCCCTACAGGTGGAAGCACCATGCACTGCAATTGTTGCGGAACTTGCTGATATCTCCTGTGCGCTTGAAGACATCGCTTCTAGACAAACAGATAGATACGCAATTAGCACAGATAGCCTAAGTGCCATCGAAGCCATTGCAGCTCAATCAATTGAAGACTCACACTATTTTGATTGGAAGATAAAAATATGTTTGCGTTCTCTCTCTCTCTCTCTCTCTCTCTCTCTCTCTCTCTCTCTCTCTCTCTCTCTCTCTCTCTCTCTCTCTCTCTCTCTGGTAGAGGCTTCAAGATAACCATAGCCTGGATTCCTGCTCAAAGTGCAATATCCGGTAACGAACATGCTGATAGACTGGCGAAAGCGGGATCGAACTCGATCGAAATACTCAGTCGACCTATATATCCGCAAGAAGTGCTTATGGTACCAAGACATTACTGTATAGAAGAGTGGCAACAATACTGGAGTGAAGATGATCTTGAAGGTTAGACGTTCTTCTATCAGGTCTATGTCAAGACTGATTTCAAATCACTATAGGTTAAACCCTCATCTCCAGCGCATCGGTTTGTCCAAGACAAAAGGAGTGTCCGTGTGGTGTAGGACACCATGACATTGACCACTTACTGTGGTCGTGTCAAACGTACGAAAACACTAGGTATCAACTCCCTGCATAAGTGAAAACTCTAAAAAAGACACCATTCATCCCAGTTCGAGACCTATTAGCTATGTTAGATATAGATTAGATATAGATTATCTTAAAATTATCCTCACACACAAATCCACAAATTAACAAAGATGTGTAACGGCATTGCGCACAAATCTTACATTTACAGTTGTCATTGTTCTCGGTCGAATTTTCCAACAATTCGTGAAAAAAACGACTGTCCATATAGTTATGCTAGGCGCTGTACAGTTAAATTTTAAGCTTACTAACAAAAAAAGCTGCATTAAAGGCAATCATTGATGCACACTGTCCCAAGTTGGTGCCTTGGATCCGAATTAAAAAGCGTAAGCTTTGGGTGTTTCTTTTTTCGGCCCGGTTCGAACGAGCTTGCCACTCGTCCAATGAATGTTTCTTTCAATTTTAGAGCAGCTCATCACGTACCACCAATTTGTTCCGTCACATCTTTTGCATTTGTTAGCCAAGCGCGCTCATTATGCTCGGAAGAATAAAAAGTACCACCCCGGCCGGGCAGGGCCGTGCTTGGTACGTGCAAAGCAGGAGCAAGAAAACAAATACAGCCACACACACACACACACACGCCCAGAAAGTACAAGATTGGTTAATGAGTTATTTATTAATTAATTAGCTTCTGACCGGCGCCGGACCGAGCCCGAACGCACGCGAAACGCTCAAGTGCGCTCATTTAATTTTGCCAGCTGCGAGAAACAAAACCGCCCGCCAATGTCGGCCGCCGGGAGTTGCTGGACCGCGGGTTTTGGTCCTCCTTCCCTACCCCATGCGTCCCACCGCAAAGCAGTGGCGTTGGCTTTATTTCTGGGGACCGGGAGACCGGGAGCCCGTTTGGAAATGTGAAAATAATTAAATTACCTGAAGAAATTATGGCCGCTGCATGTTGGGCATTTTATTTCCCCCCCCCTAGGCCCGGGCCCAGCTTGTGTATTGTACTTATTTGTAGCTTTGCTTTTGTCTTTTCTTGAGTGCATTAGTGCGCTTTGTTCCGTGTTTTAATGCGCCAAAAAGTGGAAAATCGAAGCAAAACTCCTTGACGTGTTTTGCTGCGAAGGCTCAAAACCGCATCCTGGCCTGGCTTCTTGCAGCTGCAAAGCGGAAGAAAACGGAACGGCGAAACATCGGAGGGCTGAAATTATTAAGGAGCGCACAAACCGCGCCTCAATCGCATGTCACGCAGTCTCGAGAGGGTGGTTAGACGTTTGGAAAAAAAAAATCAAGCCACAGTGCGAGCGGTATGCCGATGGGATATGGGAAGGATGAGACGCTGAACGCTACGCCAGTAAGCAACTTGACGCTTGACAAATAACAATAAAAACAAAACACACACACATCGAACGAGCGAGCCGAAAATGCAAACTAGCAGAAGTGGAAAATTCAATAAAAACTGCTCGAAAAGAAAGGAACAAAACACAGCATACGGTGTGCAAAACGGAACAAAAAATAAATATGCATCCCAGCGTGTTCCGCACGGTGCGCGTGCACAGGTAAGTGAAGGGAAATTGTCTAGCTTTTCTTCGCCGAAACGCCTACCCCTACCCTTTCCCTACCCCGCAGCGGAAGGCGGTAACTTCAACCGAGGAGGGCTCGGTGTCGTTAATGGAATTATGACCACCGAAATTGTTTTCTAGGCAGCGCGCAGCCGACCGAGCGCGAGCGCCTGTTTAATAGCTAAATTTATTAGGAAGGGATCCCTCCCTGGCAGCGAGGAAGTGTACTTTTTTTCGTTGTTGTTGCTAATGTTGTTTGGTGCTTCAGCAGCGGCGTGTTCATTTTTCTTCGCTTCCAGTGTTTAGTCGAAAACAGATTTTCTACATCAACCCACCGTCCTTGGGGAGGGGATCGCAAGGGGACGGGACCAAAGACAGCTGTGGCGGTTGGTCGATCGGTCGGTGCTGATGGTTTCTTCCGCCAGCCATTGTGTGTACTTCCTAGTGCTAGCGCCACCTCAAGCGGCAGAGCGAAGGCAAAACGAGTGCCTCCAATTCCCCCACTGTTGGCTGGGGGAATGGCGAATGGCTTACTGCCTTCTGGCCACCGTCGGCCACCATCTCGCCGTCTTCGATTTCCGCGCCGGAGATGAACAAAGCAGGGCAGAATGGAATAGTGAAGCAGAAATTGGGAAGGTTTTTTTATGGCCCTCTACCACCTCCCGTTTCGAAGGAAGCAAAAGCAGGAAGGCCCCCGGCTAAGACGCCGACACACACACACACACACAACCCGAGGCTAAAATGTAACGAAGAGAAGGAGAGAAAGAGAGAGAGGCAAAGAGACGACTAACTGCATCAACAAGAAAAAAAAAGATAATGAAGAAGGAAATTGATGGTAAACTCAATTCTAACGGAAGCCGGGCAGACGGAAGGTTTTATTGATGAATATGGCAACATTTTTGAGCGGCCCTCGGTTGACGCCTGGCCCCGGCACCCTTCCCCAGGCACACGCGTGTTCACGCAACCCTGAGCACAGGATGCACGGGGCGCGCTGCAGAAATACATTCCCGACGCGATGCAATCTGTCGTGACTGACCGTGACATTTTTTAAGCGGGATTACGGCGGGGAAGGGGGACAATTTCCGCAAATAATTGTTCGATTGGGGTTTTTTTCCTGCGGTTTTGTGACGCTTTTAAGGAGACGCAAATGCATGCTTGATATTGGGTGAAAAATGCCTGAATTACTAGAATCTTAAAAGAAATATTGAGCTTGTCAGGTCATTTTGGAGATTTTTAAGCTTGTTCTAGCACATTATGGTAGATCAGGCTAGAAGGACCAAATGATGTTAGCATGTTGGCTGTACTGACTTATGCAGACAGTTATAATCGCAGTGTAAATAACAATCACAACGTCGTTAGATGTTACAGGTACAACCGAGAACTTCAGGTTTCCGAGAAGAAGTCCGTGAGCAGTAATCGCAAATCCGTAAAATAAATAATGTAATACGAAATAGAAGAAGGAGAAAATAAGAAGAAGAAAAAAAAGGAGAAGAAGAAAAAGGAGAAGAAGAAAAAGAAGAAGAAGAATAATAAAAAGAAGAAGAAAAAGAAGAAGAATAATAATAAAAAGAAGAGAAAGAAGAAGAAGAGGAAAACGAAGAAGAAGAAGAATAGAAAAAATAGAAAGAAGAAGAAGAAGAAGAAGAAGAAGAAGAAGAAAAATAAAAAGAAGAGAAAGAAGAAGAGAAAGAAGAATAAGAAGAATAAAAAGAATAAGAAGAATAAGAAGAAGGAGAAGAAGAAGAAGAAGAAAAAGAAGAAGAAGAAGAAGAAGAAGAAAGTAATGAGAAGCAAGGAAAACAACCAAGAAGAAAAACAAATATAGCATAGAAAAGTAGATAGGTAAAGGAAAAAATGGTTCAAAATATTAAGCATGCTCTTGCATGCGTATATTCGGTTCAATGGTCCAAATATGTAGAAAAGATATTGAACACATCACCCTAAATGAGAAAAAAAATCTTCCAAAACGTATTTTGGGGTGTAATCTTTCCAAATCTTCCAAACTCCTGCCAGCTTCCAGAAGAATCTTTCCAGCATTTCACCCGCAACGACAGATAGCATCTCCAGAATCATTAAGCAAAACACTTCCCCTAAATGGGACATTTGCTCGATCGCTCCTTCATCCTGCCCCAAACCCACACTAAGTACCGCAGCGCTATATCCGATCATTAGGCAAAGGGAAACCCTCGGTGGAGGGAGCAAACTGGCTTAACCTTCAATGTGTTGCCCCGCGCGAGTGGAACTAATTTTGTCAATGGCCTAAATGTCTTTTGCTCTACTTCAACACGGCCGCCCAATATGACATCACAAAGACCAAACACGTTGTGACAAAGTTTCATCATCGGCCGCGATCGGGGTCGCTATGAGTTTGACGGCGCAGACAGAACCGGTGCTGTCAGATGTGAGGCGCCCAAGATTTATGGGCCCACGGACGATCGTGCAGCTCGGGGGAAGCTGAAAGACGATTCGACAAGGACGGCAACGGTCGAGCTGTACCATATGGTCGCTCGGGGAGTGATGCACGCTTGGATTGGATTGGTTTTTGCCGACAGGAATAGCGCAAGAACAGCGCCAAAGAGCGTCTACAGCGAAGGAAGTGCGGCCGGAATGCGCTGTGCCGGAATTGGACCGAAATCGTGTAGGGGGTGCCTGCAGGAAGGAAATAAAAACTCGCAACAAACATATGAAAGCATTTAGCTGCCCCTGCTTCACGGTAGAATCGTTTGGATCGTTGATCTAGGGTTTACAATGCTCAAAGTTTACACGCCCAGTCGGATCGTCGGTTGCTTGAGGCAGGGTCGGTTTATTTTTGGACCTCTTGCTCCGGGTTCGGTGCGCTTCGGGCGGTTGCAATTTCGTGGTGCGTTCTCTTGCAGACCATGGATTGTCCATCGGCAAGATTTCGGCTAGCATTTCAGCTAATCATCTCGATCGACAATGTCTCACCTCACACTTGCACGGCCGGTGATCACAAAACCGCACCCGAGGGTGCCTATTTTTGGAGCACATCGCATCGGCAAGCGTTCCCACTTAATCACACATTCCCAGCGGGGTCACCAGACGCAAGTAAAACCGCGATACGACGCGATACGACGCGTTCGAACGTGAACAAACTGCGGTCTGCAAAAAAAGAAGCGGCTGTGATTAGCGCTAAATATATTTGGATCTCTCTCTCTCTCACTCTGCTCTCAGATGAACACATAAAGAACGCATTCCCATGGGATTAGAAGCGCGGAACATGTGTGACATCTGGCGTGGTGCAATGAGAGTTTCTAAAATATTTAAAACGATTCGATTAGCAACAGCTGCGGCAGCTACTGGAAGAGCAAGATTGCTGCTTAAATGTTTGCCAACAACGTTACGCTCATCACCTGGAAGCTCGTGGTCTGCCCAAGTCGTGCTTGACGTTGCTCGTTGCGAACAGGAGCGAAAGTGCGATAATCACATTCCTCCGCCGGACGCGGTGAGGTGTAGCTCAATCTCCCGCCTTCCTGTGTCGGGCCTGGAGTCACCACGGTGGCATTTCCTGTGTCTTCTTCAGGAACGTCTGGAATAAAAACACACCGTCAAACACAAGCAAACAAGCGCTCGCATCTTTGTCTGCAAGTTTTTCTCCCGACGGCTTATCCGGTCCCTTCCGCTTTGCCAGTTTGGTTGCCGAGGAATGCGACAAAGGCACGGTACTAGAGCCTTATCCGCACTATCGCTCAGATCCCGTGTCCCGAGCTTCGACCATAAGGTACCCGACGATAAGGTGCTTTACCCCGCGGGATATCTTGGTGCAGTAATTGGTGCTACTGCGTGTGTTTTGCCCCCGAGATGGGCCGAGACGTCGGGATCACGGCATCACCCGCCGGATGTGAGGTGCTCGAGCGACACAATTGGCAATCTCAGCTGAGGCTCTTGGTGCAGATTAAAAACTTTGTCCTTACAGGTGATTGGGTCACTTTATCGCTCCGTTTTGTTACCTGTAATGTTGACCTTCCCTTACGTGTTTGCGTGGGTGGAAAGGGATGTGAAGAAAAAAATGCAGACATCTTGCTATTATCATAAATAATCGTACATTAGTTTCTAGTGAGGGAAGCACAATGGGTATGATGTTTTACGGAAACTAATATTGACTACAGCGATATGGTTGGCAGCTTAAAGAACGAAGCCTCACCACGCAGCTTATATACATCGTAGACTTATTCTGATGTAACAAAATAAACCATTACATATTTGTCCCTAAAAACTGTAAATTCGTTTATCTACATCAAACGAATTATTCGTTGCAGAGATAATTGACTAGAATAATGCGTCTGAAGTTGTCCCTGAATACGATTGCAAGAAGATAGTATAGCTTGTTTGCATACAAACATATTTTTTTCAAAACACTAAACAACCAATTTCTATAAAATTATAGCATTTCGTAAGTTATGGATGAGCCCTCAAAAATGTGCAAAAAAAACAATAACAAGCTATTTTCGAGAAATTTACTCTTAACTAGTAAACTATTTATCTATCAAAATGGGTACAAACATGTGTTGTAAGCTTTACACTCTTAATATAACATACTCACGTTGAAAAAACTCGTTCTACATCCATAAATTACGCTTCGAATCCTCGATATATTGTACATAATTTATAAAAATAACAAAATTTATTACGGAGACATTTCTAACGACAATCGAACGATGAATGGTTCAAGTTTAAGCAAGAATTTAACACTTTACTACGAAATATCACCCGTTCTGGATTCTTTCTCGAGACATTTAGTCTTTTATGCATGGTTTATCACAAGGCACAATTAATTTAAAAAGAAAGGAAATCCACAATTGCTCGTAAACTCATTCGCTTACCTTTGAGTTGCTCCATTTTTTTCTTCGAAAATCATTGCGTCGCAGAAACCATTTTTTTGTTCGGTATCATTTCAGGATTGTTCCGAGTTTTTGGTCCTTCAAAATTGTATCACGGCACGCCACCCGCCGGCTCCTGTGCACATTGCCGTCGCTCCACCCCGGGGGGAACCGGGGGTGGCAGGAGCGTGTGAAAATTGTGCTTGAAAGCAACGCCAATTTTCACAATTTCACGAATCCGCGAACACATTTTCACATGCCCTCCCAGGCAGCACGGTCGCCGCAAAAAAGGGAAACGAGCTTAGAAGCAGCGAATCGAGCGGGTGGAGCTGTGTTTTAGGGCAAAAAAGAAAAAGCGCCGATGGACAGACAGAACACGGCCGCTCCGGTTGACAATGATGTTGCGCCCTTTTCGCTGCGGCACTTCCGCTCATCGGAGCTCATCCTAGAGAGGTAGAAAGGGACGGCGAGGAGGCAGGTGTCGCTTCCGGTGTGGCGCCGGGAGCGCCGTTCCCCAAATTTGCTTCACACCTAGCACGGTGCTCGAATTTTTACCGTCTTGCCACAGCTTCTTGGTAGGAAAAGCCAGCCAGCCCGGCCCGGCAAACCCCATTGTTTAATCGCAAAGAAGGCGAGCGGAAAAGCAACCATCCCGGGGAGGGGAATAGGGGGTTTTCCTCAACCGCGTTTTACATTTCCGTACAAACGCCTCCCGCCGGCCGCCTCCCTGCAGCTTTCGTTTTGTCGCACTGTTTATATTTTATTTTATTTTATTCCCACCGACTCGCTATCTCTGTCTTGCTCCCGCCGGCTTGACGACATTCATTCGCGCAGCATTTCCGTTTTGGTTTTTTGTTTTTTTTTTTTCGCTCGTGCGGGAGTGCGGGTTTCCGGCTGCTTTTTCTTCTGCTTCCTCTTCATTTCTCCACACACCGTTATCTCGCCGTAACTGGTTAGCCGGGGGTGCAACGGGCAGGGGCGGAGTGCACAGGCTGGCAAAGACGGCCAAGACGGCAGCTAAAAGCCTGATTACCGTTTCTTTGAAATTTATCCTAATTAAATTCTTGTTAGAGTGGAAATTATCATTTCTAATTTAATCTTTGCATGCACGGAGCCATCATAAACCAACCTCCCACCTTCTGCCCGCGCGTGTGTGTGTGTGTATGTGTGTTAGTGGGACACATTGACATACCGCGAGTGGAGTTATTTTGCTGAACACAACGAAAGCAGCGACCAAAAAAGAAACACTTCCCCCAAAATGGTAAGCGAGCCGGAAATGGTATGATTTCTCTGTGTGTGTGTGTGTGTTCTTTTCTCGCTCATTTCAGCGAAAAATTGGAACCATTATTTTCTCCTTCTGCCTCTTTTCCCTCTCATTCTCCCCCACACACACACACAGTCACAGTTTTTTCTCAAAGTATTGGGATGGCCCTTTTTTTTCGCTTGCTTGCTTGCTTGCTTGCCGGTAAGTGAATATGCATGATGTGTCGTAGGGCGTTGTTAAGGATGGAAGGATGTACTTTTCCCTTCTCGGGCCGCTCCACTTCCCCCTACCCACAGTGCTGTTTCACTCTTGCTGTTTCGCGCACGAGAAATAAAATGAAATAAATCCCAAGCGCAGCGCGCTTGCTTCTTCGCCGCCGGTCCGACTGTCTGTTGTCTTCTTTCGTGTCTTTCCTCCCGTGTGTGTGTGTGTGTGTGTGCCACGTGGAGGAAGATCGATAAAAAGACACGAGCAGGCCCCTTTTCCCTTCCCCGCCACCGCCATCGGGGGTTTTCATCGCAAAAATACTGTCAGAGCGCGACGCGAACGCAAAGTCGCGGAAAATGAGTCACTGACGGAATGTTCCCGAGTCAAATGTGGTATGGCGAGCGTGTGTGCGTATGTATGTTGTGCCCGGATGAGTAAGTGTAAGTGGAAGGGGGAGAAATTGTTTGACGCAAAAAAAAACACACCCACACACACACGCACACCATAACGACACGCGAGAGAGGAAATGTTTTCCATTCGAAGAGTCTCTTTGATCCTTGAGCGAACCCGTCCCGCCCGGCGCACGGTTGGTGCGATTCTTTTTTTTTTTTTTTCGTTCCGACGCGCGCGTCCGGGCGGAAGCGACATACCGAAATATTAAAAAAAAGAAGTAAAAAGCATAACAACTGTACAGCAAAAGAACCAAAAAAAAACACATATACATGTGCCGCATTCGTAACATTTCTTGCTTTATTATTATATTCGAGATGCGAGGCGAAGGAGAGTTAGATCTGCTCAGCTGTAAAAAAAGTATATATATATGTGCATAAACACCACAAAAAGCCCTTGCTTCCAAATAAAACACGAGCCTGGCGTTCACTTTCGCTCGCGTGCCTTTCGCTCCTTTAGTGCGCCCTTTCCGGCGCGACGGCGGGGGCGGAAAATGCTGCACGGAAATAGTTTTGCCTCTTGCTTGCTCGGTTGGCTCGCACCGGATAATTCGCACCGGGAAGACACTTTAAAGCAGCTGGTTTTTCGCTGGTAGAATACACGTTTGAGAATTAGTGCGCCGTAGCGCGGTGTAGCCCTTGCCCGGTTCCATTAACGTACGCATTAACGGCTCACTTGAGCGGATTGTTGAGCGTTTGAATGCATTTTGTGTGCTTCTGTTTCATGGTACAATAAAAAAAGAAAAGTTGGAATTTTTCGTTGCATCATATAAACACACACACACACACACACACACACACACACACACACACACACACACACACACACACACACACACACACACACACACACACACACACACACACACACACACACACACACACACACACACACACACACACACACACACACACACACACACACAAAAACACACACACACACGACATTTTATACTGTCGATGTAAAAAAGCCAATATTTTGCATCGCATGGGTTAAAGAACCAAATTAAATGAATTAATTCTTCTAAAAGTGATCTTTAATACAAAGAAACGATGTTAAATTCCTCAATCAACACCCTTAAACACGCTTTGCATGCTTTTACGAGGATAACACTCAAGCAACTGATCACTGCAGCAAGCTCTCAAGCAATTACGGTACTGCGCCTGAAGATAGGGGCTCATCTATAAATTACGAACCACAAATAAAACTATTTTTGTGCACTTACTTGTAACAAAATTCCACAACGGATTCATTTTTAATAATTGCATTCTCTTTTAAAATGCATAATCCTCTCTCGCATTGATCATCTTTTTATCAAAAAAAAAAAAAATAAAATAAATAAATAAATAAATAAATAAACACAAGCTCTTACTATTGGGTCTGAACCTATGGCAGTCTGTAAGACTTTCTGTATGCGAATCAAACGCGTAAATTGCAAAAGTTACAGGATGAGTTAAAAAAAACTGCTCTTCAATTCAAAACTAGATCTGCTTTTTAATGTTCAACTGCACTCTCAACAGTTCATTTCATATGGTATCAGTTTACATGACACGTTTATTCTTCACTATCAACATTAAATAAAACATGATTATTCATATGGTTCAAATGGTATAATTAATAAAAACAAAAAAAAAAAAAACAAAATAAATAGAAAAAAACTACCCTGCATAAACAACCAAACGCCTGTACGCCACCGTGCCCGGTGCGGTGTGTGTGTGGCTTGTTGTGTCTGCCAGACTATGCAACAATTATAAATTCATTGTAATTTTGCCGCTAAAGCTATCAGCCCGCGTCACCTATTAGTAACTGCATAAATATTGTTCAAAGCATACCTTTTATTCACCACAAAACACAGGTTTACCATTCCTTGCTTCACATCAAGCATGAGTAGTTTCTTTTTTCTCTCTCTCTCTCTACTATGTTTCGCTTTTGCTTTCGGTCCCCGAGCGGTGGCGGGAGCGGTACCGCCGGTATCGATGAAACCGCAGGAATTTATTTGAAATTAATTTTCCATCCCACAGTCTCACAATATCACTGCACTATTCGGTTACAGCGCTGTGGGTTATCGTGTGGCATTGTTACGTGCCTGTTTTTTTCTTCTTCTTTTTGCCTCTATTGCTTTTTGCTACTGTCCAGAACAGGAGACAACACCTCCGCCCGCTCGTATGTCTCGCATTCCGCACGGGATGCCCATTTGTTCAGCCCGCCAGCCCCAAACGGCCGGTACGAATAAAGTACTGCTGATTGATCAACTACACAGCTAAAAATGAACAGATTACAATTTACAAATCACTTTGCTACAGGGCACGGAAGCGCAGGGTGGTGGAAACAGGCACTCTAAAAAAAAAGAAGAAGAGAAAACTGCGACCACCGATTCCGATTATTGAAGCACATCGACCTAAAAAGCAACGCAAACGACGAACCCGGTAGGGTGGAGGAAAACCATCATTTATTTTTATTAGCCATGGAGAACCGCTCCAAAAGCGTGGTAGCAAAAAAAAAAAACCGCCGAGCACAGGGACACTATTTTCAAACCAATGCACACACACACACACACACACACACACACACACAGACACATGCAACAACATGCAGGAGGAGCAAAAAAGGCTGTGCCATCCAGGCGACAGCCGACACCCACACGATGCAACGCCTCCATGATTATGTGCATTTGTTTTCGCTTTATTGTGCTGGGAGGTTGATTTTTTTTTTTTTGGTTTCTGTCTGCGTCCGCGCAAAGCAATAAAAAAGCAAAGATCAACACACAGTCCACTGACACTGACAAAACAATACCAAAATAGAAAAGCACACCAGGGCAAGCAACCAAATAAAAAAAAAAAAAACGCTCTAAAATGCACATTCGCACACAACCACTTATAGTTTGGTAATGAAAACTACAGCTAGAGAGTGAGAGATAGAGAAAAAGAAAGAAAAGGATCGAGGAAACAGAGACGGTCAAACGGTTGGAGTATAATTTAATTTAAATATTCACACCAACCCAGTCCGAAAGCTTAATGCATGCAAAATTCGCTCCTAAAACGGGCCTGCATACGAATCAGGCTCACCCCTCCCCCCCCCTCCTCCTCCCCCCATTTCTCCCGGTGGCTGGTTTGATTTGCTGTTGAGTTCAGCAGAGTGGGGGGGGGGGGGGGGAAGTGGGAAGGTGGGCCCGAGCAACTAAAACAGTAATAAAAAGTAAGCAAATAAATAAACAAAAATAAAGGCAAAAGCTCGTAAATTGGAGGTTGCGAGAGCAGAGCAAAAGGAGGAAAAAAATACGGCTCAATCCACTCCGCTACAAGTGCCCGCACCCAGAGGGCGCTTCCTGCGGTGGGGTGTACCGTCCTGCAGGTGCATCGCGGCGCGAGTCGGCGGGGAAGAGTCTAGTCTATTTCGATGAATATTTCGTTGCATCATAAACTAACATTCCATATTCATAGAACTTCAATCAAACGAAATAACGTTTTCATTATTTTAAACAGCGCACCTCCAGCACATTTCCCCCCTATTTGGTCACTGCCTCGCACTCGTGCACTCGTTCGTGCATATGTTCCGTGGGTTGTTTTTTCTTTTTTTGCTTTTTAGTGGGCCTGAGTGTGAGTTGTTGCTGGTGCTGTTTTTGCGATCAATCGAGCATCGGATATGCGATCGAAGCAATTAGGCTCAAGCCCCGGTGCAGTGTAGGTCCAGTGTGTTGCGCCGATGGAACCGATGGAAAGTTCCTACAGTGACACAGTGACACAGGGGCCTCCAGTTCATCTATTTGTGTCTGGAGAATGCTATCGTACCGGACGGGTGGCATCGTTTTTGAATTGCAACAGCCGATTGAGCCGATAGCTTGCAGCTAAAAACACAGCACACACGCACGTCCCGAAAACGGGCTGCTGCTCCGAAGGGGTACCTATGGGGCACCCGCCGGCAAATGTGACAGACGCTAGCTGCTAAAATTAGGAAAGCAGGAAGAGAGAGAGCGCTCACGAATTCAATTTGACCTCCGGGGGCGGCCAATGACACCGCAAGTCGCGAATTGACGATTGGCCGCACTAATCCTGCCCTGGTGTCCGGCCGGTGGGAACATGGAGGCCGCCAAATTGAACGTACCCGAGACCCGAGTCGATAGGCTCGTCTTTCCCCACATATGTCCTGGAGGGGATCCCTGTTTCTGTCCGTCGCTCGGTTGGCAATTGGAACCACATTCAGCTTCGTCAGACGCTCCTGGCACAGGGACGGACTCCTTGCTAGTGT
Organism: Anopheles gambiae; assembly: GCF_943734735.2. Classification (NCBI taxonomy): domain Eukaryota; kingdom Metazoa; phylum Arthropoda; class Insecta; order Diptera; family Culicidae; genus Anopheles; species Anopheles gambiae. The sequence continues at coordinate 3,915,423 of NC_064600.1, read as the reverse complement.
CAGCCTAATGGAGTGACTTGTCCCCGGGTGCTACGGTGATGGGCCTGATTATGGAAAACTTGGTCCCAGAGACCTGTTGGGGCACCGAGCGAGTGTAATAAGGCCGGTTATGAGTCCCCGGGCAGGAGTGGCGCGCTCAACGACAAGAAGCCGAAGGCAGAGTTGTGGTTAGCGACACTGTGCTCCTGCCACAGACGCGCACAAACGCACTCTCTTGGAAAAATAAAATCCCCCCGTCACTGGAAGCATTGGAAGTTTGACAACGTAAAGGAAGCCGCATCGGGAGCGCCCGCAGAAACCGCAGAAAATGGCTTTGGCGTTTGCCAAAACTTGAATTCGCTGGTCCGAGCATGCATGTGTGTGTGTGTGTGTGTGTGTGTTTATGTGCTCGTCAGCAGTGTATGGATCCTGGGAGGGCAGAAACAACGGCCCAGGCTTCCCTCAATCGGATCAGCAAACGAGCATCAGCCTGCCGCGCATCCAAACCAAAACACACCCCGAGACATGGAGAAAAGCCGCGTGGCAGCGGGGACCCATACTCCCGGGAAGTGGATCGTGAAGGGAGGTTTATTTTTAGGGCACCCCGGTACCGCCAGCTCCCGCCAGTACTGTGTCTGCTTTGGTTTCCCCTTCCGCCGGTTGCGTCGTGCAATCACGTGCTAACAAATGACTTTCTGGAAAATTGAGCGGGAAGAGTGCGCGCTGCTGCGTAGCGGCTCGAACGCGTTTACGACCATACAACACCGCCACTCCAGACGGCCGCTTGCCACTGCGTCCTGGTGATCTATTGCCAATATCCCAGCCAAACGGCAATAACCCCGGGCTAGCTGCGTGCGAAGGGAAGACACCTGGGTGTGTGACGAAGACGCTAGACGAGGAACAGTCCCACGGTTGCATTCTTGGCCGCGCGTGTGTGTGTGTGTGTGTGTTTGCACTCCGGTTACTCGTGCAATTGGAACGTGTGTGTGTTTGTGTGCGAGAGAGAGAGAGAGAGAGAGAGAGAGAGAGAGAGAGTCGCGGAGAAAGAGGCGGCGGTACGAAAGTAGCTAAAATGATTATTGCTCTATAAATAAACATTTTCCCTAAATGCGGTGTGCGTTTGCCGTCGCGCACGCCGTAAATCTCTGAAGGTGGCTCGGCGAGGGCACGAGCAGGGAGCGCAATCTCCCTGCAAGCGGCCGGCGCTCGCTCCAGCCCAGTGCGGATGGCGGTGGAATTTGAGGCCCGACCGGAACCCCGGGAGCGTTGCGTGCGCGCGCCCTCGCGGACGGACAGATGTCAGCTGAGGTGATGAAAGCGGAGACGAGATAAATCGATGTCGCGTCGTCTTTCCACGCGTGTACCGTGCCAATGTGGGGACGGCAAAAGGGCACACCATCTTTGGAGTTCTTCCTTTCCTTAATTACCAACCACACGCGCGGTACTGTCCCCGCAAACTCACGCGCTCGTTACATGCTAGCGATTTTAGGCTGGGAGCGAATGTTACTTAACGCGAGGGGATCATCCATAAACAATGTAACGCATTTACACAAAGAATCTTGAGCAATATTTTTCTGTAAGGCGTCATCTATATACCTAAAACGCACAAACAACTAGTAATTTATTTTTTTTGCTCTGCTTGAAAGTAGTGATGAGAATTTTCACTCTTTTCAATTTGTGGAATCAGAGTAGAAGAGTCGTTACGTATTGCTTCGCAAGTAATGTTGTTCAAGGCCTTTTTAACACTACCAGGAACTGATGTCAATGTCAACGACAAGAAAACGGCAGATTTTTCGCCACAATTTTAGCGAGAAAATTTATAAAAATCACTCACAATTGTTGGCTTGTGCTGTAGAATAAAGAAAACAGTAATTTCGTTTGGATTTCGCTGTTCCAGTTGGTGGAATGAAAAAGGTCGACCGAAAAATGAAGCGTTACTAAGCGTTACGGAGCGTTATGTTGGCCTTTTTTTTCGTTTCGGTGATGTTTACGGGTTTATCTGGCCTCGCCTTAATCTTGTTTTTATCACAAAATACTAACTGAATGTATACAAATACAAAGCTGATAATTTGTATAATTATTTCATCAAAGAAAAATAAAATTGAAAAATTTTAATTTATACATTCAGTTATAAATCTTTTGATATCAACGCTGACTCTGAACGTTACGTAGTTTATGGATGGCCTGTGATAGCATACAATAAGCGTGCAGGATTACTTTTTTTTTCAGATCGAGCTAAAGTCTCCGCCATCAACAACTAAACCCTGCAAACCAATTGTTGGACACGGTTGAACCGTCGGCAGGCCGCCAAAAACCAAAGCATTACCGTGCACACCGTGTGCTTGCGCGCAAACAAAAGCGGCACCGAGCGCGGCAAGCGAACCATCGGAGCGCACTATCAGCCAGCCGCCATCGGGCATCGCCCGGCTGCCGCTCGTCCCCTGCCGGCCGCCGGGGTAAGGACACTTTTCCGCCCGGTTAGTGGCCTAATAGTTTGTAACTAAGCTGCTCATATTTTCGCCATTTTGTGCTCAAGTGCGCTTCAATTGCGGCGAGATGAGCTTGTTTGGGTGGAGCCGCACCGTTGGCGCTTCTGTTGTCGCGGGCGTCATTTTACAGTAGAGTGGAGTGCGGTCCGAGCTATCGGTGGATCAGCCGTGTGATGTGATCGGCATCAGCATCAGGCAGATTGGCGTGTTTGTTTTTCTCTCTTTTTTGTGGCGTGTGAAGCAGTCGGAACATCCGCTACAGTTCCAACTCCCCTCGGAAAACTCGGCGGCTGACGTTCGGAGTCACTGCCGCCAATTCGCTCCGGTCGATTGAGCGCCAAAGCTAATGTCACGTCGGTATGCTCGAGCGGAGGGAAGCGATGTAAACAACAGTTACTCCCTTGCGTTAAGTTAAACGACTCCGGCAAAACCTTTCCCCGGCCTGCCGAGCCTTGCCGCTTCTTCCTCCGACGGCGATGGCAGGTGCGTGAGAAAGTATGCGACAAATGGCAGGGAGCAGCACATAACCGAAGGCAGCAAAGACAGTGCACAAAGCACCAGTCTCACCTACATCGCCCACTATGGTCAGAGCGCCAGCGGACCTGGCGTGTCCGGTTTGTTGCGCTTCTTTTCGTTCCTTCTTGCTGCCTCCCCGATTTCCTTTCGCTGCGGAAGAATTCTGTACGGCCAGGACCGCTGCACGCACACAGGCGCGCGAGCGCGCGCCCGCTCGCGCCTCCAGACGCGACGACATCCGAAGGAAGCTGGAAGCATACCGTGGCGGCGTTTGCCCATATGTGGTCAAAATTGGTCCCGGTCCCGGGTGCCCGACTGTGCATGGCCTGCATTCGCCCGCCCAACTGGGTCATTTGGTCTCGGTGTTTTTTTGCATCGCCCTCGTTTGTTGTTTTCGCTTTTGGGGGTTGTTGCACTTTTACGGTCCCGTACCAGCCGCGGCACAGGACGCCAGGCGCGCGCGCGCAATTGCCTCGGAAGCCAATCGATGCTCATCAATGATGCACTGGGAGGGGCCGTACCGCTGCTGAGCGCGCTGCTCAGCCGGACCGTGAGCTGGCGGTGGCGGAAATTTGCGACTTTTACCGTTTTCAGTCGCTTCGCCCGTTGACAGAGTGTCCGTATGGGAACGAGGGGCAAAAGGAGCATGGGAAAATGTGCTCAGTGAAAGGTTCGGTTTGCATGATGTCAGTCTTATCGCCAGAGATTTGTTGACAATCGTGGGAAAATAATAGATTGACAGTTTGAGAAAATCTAACCTAAAGTAACCAATGGCCAAAAGGTCAAACTCAAAATTGAAACAAATAAAGACAGATATTCAATTCGATAAGTTCAAAAGAAAACATTTCGGACAAAATCATCCGCAAACAGGCGAAACAACGGCCGCTGATTTTGTGGTCTATTTTCCCCAAATATGTTCATGGTTCTTGCTGAATGTTTTGCTCTGCCTTAGGCTTCATCCATTAAAAACGACACGCTAAAATTTGGCATTTTTTTTAAGGTTTCAATTTTGCCCATGGGAAGGGATTTTGATGTTGAAGGAACTTTACCAAGGCACAAAGAATCTCTAAATGGCCAATCGTTTAGTTTGCCGTCATCCCACTATGAGCGTTATTGATGGATGAACCCGGAACAAACGTTTTTGGTTTCAAAAGTTTTTTTTTAAATCTTTTTTGTTCGTTACTAGCTAATTTGGCCCAGTTACAGGGTTATGTAAGATAGTTTCGAGGGTATTTAATAACTTTTCGGGTGCCTGCTAAGGATTTTTGAAAAGGCAACGCAAATTCCTGGTAACATCTAATTCCAAGGGATGCATTAAAAAATACTGATTCAAAATTCATCTCGATCTTGGGACTAATCCAAAACCCATGTCCATCCTGAAGTTTTACAAAAATCGTTCTGGTGCTGGAACTGATTCCAACCCCATTTACTGTCTGAACTCACTGGTTGAACTTCGATTCCCTGCCAACTGTTGATCATGTGCTTTTTAGTTGGCACGTTTTTCGTTACTTATTACTGAAATTAAATTACTGAAATTTTTCTCGTCAGGCCATTACATATTTCTTTTTTTTTATCAAAAAACCGAGTTTACAGACGCATTTTTTTGTAACTGAACTGTCAGCCAACTATCGAGCGGTCAATTATTTATTTATTTATTTATTTATAATCTAATCATAACCCATAACCGATCTTTCAACTGATCCTGACACCATACCGGTCGTGGAATTGATCCCGATCCTATACCGCAGTGGTCTCCAACCTTTTTAGGACCACAGATCAATTGGCTTTGAAAACACATTTGCCGCGGCCCTTTACAGGGATTACATTTGTGAATGTTGCGAATGTTTTATAATTTAAAAAATAGAAGGATATATATCTCTGTAATCATATTTCACTACTTTTCACCAAACAGTGTTTCATCTCATGAATTTGATTGTCAAATGTGCGGATTACTGAGCGTATACAATATCTGGACCTACAGTAGCGGCTACCTAAAGTAGGACACCAATATTCTGATTTTCAGGCATCCTCGACAGTTCCTCGGAACACTTATTGGAAAACTATCCTAACACACCGTTGATGACATTGCTTAGCTCTGTTTTAGCTAAAAATTAGGCCAATATATGAAAAAAAATCTCGAAAAATCACGCAAAAGCGTACAACTGTAGAATTCTGTGTACAACTGTAACCAAAGCGGTTGCCATTGTATGGATGTAAACTTTGCAAAAAACACCCAATCTACCGCTGGAAAGTAGCGCTGATCAGCCGTTACTAGAATTTTATAATAGAGATTTAGAGGACTTCATTGATTAACAGTGTATGCATTGAATTGTAAAACGCATCCTCGTATTTTGTGGCATATGAAATAAAGTTCTTCAAGAATGCTGCTCACATTGCCCCTTGCTCCCATGCTTGGTGAATGTATTTTTTTGTTTGTTCGGCTGCTCTCGGAGCTGCTCGCCGTACAGTTTCGTAGCCATCCATGCTCGTTCACCCGTTGACTGGCAGCATGGTCCGGTTGGGCCTCTGCGTGACAAATATATTTCGGCCACATAATTAACGTCCACTTGCGTCTCGTAGTTCCACTCGGATGCCGGCAGGTTTTTTGGACTGGCAGGATATGACATTGGCTGGCTGCTGGTTCACTTGTTGAGGTCGTGCCCAGCACTCAGCCCGGAATTAGCGGGGCAAACAGCGGATATCAGGAAGCTGGCGAAGGGTAAGACTAACAATGTCCACCCACCCACACACACACACACACACACACACACACGCACACACCGAGAGCGACAAACAGACGTATGTAATTCGCTCGCCATCTTCACGCCCGGGGTCCTGCGCGCGGATCCAAAGTAATGGAATGACAAATGAGCTTTCTTTCGGGCCGCCCCAGTTCACCCAGCCCCGAAGCCCGGTAGGTGCCCGGCCATCGATCCAAACCGTCCGTCCGGCTTCATTATCTTCAAGCATCATCTTCCGCGCACGCAGCACACGAGTTATTCGATTTAACGCCCAGTCCGGGCGCGCCTGTCACACGAAATTTCGCCGCTCGTAAACAAGAAATTCTGGTTCTCCGCTCTTCTCACGACCAAAGACCTAAAGCTTTCGAACAAAAAAAAAAAAAAAAAAAAACAGCCTCAACAACAAAAACCACCACACGCTCCACTGGCGCCTTCGCCACGTTAGTCAGAAGCCCGCTCCCGTGCTCTCCCATTCCTGCCCTAGCATTCCGAGGCTAATAAAACAATCGCTCGTACACATCGCGGGCGCTCGCGCTGAGCAAATATCGTAAATATTTCTAATCCAACTGCTCCCCCCCCCCCCCCCCCCCCGCGTCCTGCACGCTACCCTTTTCCACCCGGGGCCTCCCGAGAGCCCTCAGCCCGAATGACAAGATCCCGTCATAAAGCTCTGTCCCGCGGCATCATCATCAACGGCAGGTCTGAACCGTCCAGCAGCCAAAAACCTGCCCGGGGGGGGGGGGAGGCTTTCTGGCAGGCAATGGAATTTCCTCAGCTTCGTTTTCGTGCTGGCTTCCCTATTTTTTTTCTGGAACCGCACGCCGTGGGAGTGTGGGCGTACCAATTTCGCCAAAATACGTCCCGACGACTTTTGCCTTCCTTCCTACCCAACAGAAGAAGAAGAAAAGGAAGAACGTAGTAACACACGCGTTGACAACCGGGCGGTAGCAGCTCGGGGCTCGGGGAGGGGGGGGGGGGGAAATCGAATTACTCTCGACAAAAATCTACCAAAAATCATTGGACAGCCCCAAGACAGCCTCGGCTGCCCCGGGTGCGTCATGTTACCGTCGCCCACGCCCTTCCCGACTGCGGTGGAAAAGCCCGCGATCCTTCCAGCAACAGTTGTTGGCTGCGGCCAAGGTTGTTGTTGTGGGTGTCTTCTTTTGTTTTGTTTTTTTTTTTTTTATTTACACATTTCAAACCAATATCGCGACCGTCTGCCTCTGTTTGGTGCGTTAGGCTAGGCTTCGAATTTCTTTATTGACAGTTCGCGAGGGGTTGGAAGCTTTCGACAGAGCATATATCTCGTAGATTGTCCCGCGTTGCGCGTACGCGCACTTGGCGCGACAGGATCTGCGCGCATCTTCGAGCGCGCCGAGGCCGGCAGAGTGTTTGCCACCGGAGATGTCCCTGCCCGCCCGCCCGGATAGCTCCAATAAGTTGAATTTGTTTGATCTTCACGCGCGCGTCCTTCGGGCAGATGTGTGAGAGTTTTGGCAAGTGCGTGGGTACCATCGAACTACCTTTGGGCGCAAGATTCCGGTGCAAAAAACAAAATAACCCTCTAGTGTGTGTGTGTGTGAGAGTGTGTGTTTAGGGTCCAACGAGGGCACCAAGTAAAACAGTCGAACACAGAGATTCGGAAGGGACTGTTTGTTGGCCTGTAAAAACGGTGGCCTCTACCCGGGCGCACGGTGCAGGTGCAGGCTGGAGGGTTAAAAATACATTCTAATTAACTAACCTCATCCCCGCGGCCGGGAATGGACCGAGCCTGTTTTGTAGGGCAGCATTTTGATAAAAGTAATTATTATTCAATGAAAAGTATGTGCTACCATTGCTGGACCATAATTATTCAAATGGTGCGGCAAAGGAGGCAGCGGGCCGACTTTGCTGACTTTTCCGACGTCGCGTGTGGTTTTGCGGGCTCAAATTTCGCCCAAAGCAGGGAGGGAGGCCGAGGAAAAGGTAAAGTACACACTCACAGAGGAAAAAAAAACATAACACCCCCTCGAAACGAAAAAGGGGAAATAAAAGACAGCCGGTAACAAAAGGACCTCCCGGTTGGTGGAGCGTTTTTCGTATTGAAATTACTCCCTCGCTGCTGCTGCTGCTGCTGCTGCGGCGGGAAACCAGATCCGTCATCGTGGGAGGGGTCCTGCTTCTGTGTTCTTTTTTTATTCCTCGTTAAACACCGCTTCCCCTCTTGGCACCGTCGTCCGTATCCTGACAGATTGTTGTGCCCCCCCCCCCCCCCCCTCACCCCTTTGCCCGTCGTTTGCGTACATTCGCAATGGTTAAAGCAGCAACAACAAAAAAGGGACACAGAAAGGGAAATGATAATATTTCCCTGAAATGTTTTCGGCGAAGTCGGCACAGGGAAATGGTATCGTGAAAAACGTGTGCACAATTGTGTGTGTGTGTGTGCCGCAATTAAACAATCGAATGCACGAGCAGTGGAAGTCTTGCTGCGCTAGGGTCTCGCCGCATTGTTCGTGCTGTCACTTTGCAGCGGTCAAACTCGCGTCCTCAAGTGCAGGCTCCTCGCAGGTCCAGAAGATTCTTACCACACTTACAGCACAGCACAGTCATCATTGCACGCGGGTACGCGCTGGTTCGTGAAGGTGAGTTGTTTGTCATTTCAGGAATGGGGGGGTAAGAGCGCAAAAAACAACAACAACACACAGTGCAGGAGCAAATATTCATGAGTTGCAGGAACGTGCGGCGTGCGCTCCAGACCCTTTTCGTTCGAGAAACAGGGGCCCCTAAACAAAAAAAAAAAACGCTCACACACCCCTTTCGCTGCGCGTACAGAATGGTACAGGTAGTGGCAAAGTGGGGACATACCTCTCTCCCCCCCCCCCCCCCTCCCTCTTGTAACAATCAGTCGAGTTCGCCCCCTGCCCTGGAAACAATATTTGTAACAGCTAACGAAGAAAAGAAAAACCAAACAACAACAAACCTCCCACCCGTGGGCGGGCTTCGGAAGTATTTTTCACCGCATGACTAATCGGCGGCCCAAAACGGCATCGGTCGCCGAGACAGGGCGAGCCGGGAGCGGGGCAGGTGACGGTGACAGAAAAATTAAAGATAGCCATATAGCGCGTCACCCTGTTAGGAGGGTTGTTGCCTCTGCCTCGCTCCCGGATAAGGGGTCGTTGTTTTTTTTCTGTTGGTTTCTTCCGATTCGACCGGAAGTGGTCAGGAAGCACCCACATGATGGAGAGAGAGAGAGAGAGAGAGAGCTAGTGTGTGAGGGAGTCCAATGAAGGGTCGTTCCTTGAAATGTTCGCCGCACGAGAGCTGACAAGCCAACGACACTCAGACTACCTCCCTTCGAGCGCGGGACTCATTAAGAAGCCTTCACCTTTTGTAGAGGGTTTCGGGGGAGCAAGGGGAAGAGGAAGGCCGCAGACTAAGTGGAAGTTTTGCTGCCTCCTCCCCGGTCCGCTTCAGAGGGGTGGGGAGGGGGGGGTGGAACGGCAAACAAGGTTCATGACTCATGGACGGTTGCGTGCATCGACCGCCTACGCGCAGGCCCTTCCCTTGCTTATCGGCTGCTTTGGGGTGCGTTGTGTTCCCGCCATTCTCCTGCCGTTCCTCTCGCACCATCCACCGACACCGACACCCTTGAGGACGCGCTATCGTGCATTCCATGGACGCTCGCCCTCCCCAGCCAAGGAGTAAACTTTTTTGGCGGATTATTACCGACCGGCCTGCCGCCACTACTCCTTACAGTGTACGAGGTATGATTCATGCTGCGGGACGTACAGTGCGGAAAGTACAATGCGTCGCACTCTGTGCAACCTGATGGCCCACCGATGTCAAATCAATGAGCTGATTCATACGATGTAGCGTCGGAAGTAGCAGGACCTGATGGAACGGGGTTAGGGCGCGGTCTGCGCTCTTGATGCAAACAGCATACACCGTATGCTGACACGGGCGGAAGTGTAACTCGGCCGTGCGCTTTTGTATTTCTGTCTGGAATGTTCAATTTTATCCTTAGTCATCGTTCTTAATCATCAGTCTCTAGGTTCGGCCACGGGACGCACACGTTCATGGTGAGGTCACGAATCGGAGATCTTCCGCATGAACCACAACCATTGGTTCCAATATCATCTTCTTTGAGTTTTCGAGATTGCAGGAGCTTACCTTGAACACCTCTTGCTGCTGAATATCGTTCATTATCCACAAATACACTTCATCCGAATGTTTTGGGTTCATTCCAATTCAATGATCCTGTGATGTCGTGACGTCAGAAAATCGTGGTAACGAGTCAAGATCATATAATGGATACAGATACATCGCAGATCTTAACATTACACACCTAAGATTGCGTCACTTGGTACAAATAACCTTACTTATCCTGAAACTAGCTCTAAATTATTATAGAGCCAACAAGATCCTGCCATATTTTGTAGAAACTCATGGAATTTCATGGTTTTACCCATTCCTATGAAGATCTAGAACATTTTGATGCCTGTGAAGATGTTGAGCGCTAAGATCAGGCGCACTTAGGATCTCTCTCTCTCTCTCTCTCTCTCTCTGTCTCTCTCTGTCTCTCTCTTTCTCTCACATTCACTCAAGTTGACCTGCTCATTCTAGAGCACATCGTTCTGCCTGGTCAATTATAATTCCGGAAATTCGTGATGGTCGTATGGATCAGCCATCCAATTCTTGATCCTTCACGTTTCAGTTCATTTTCATTTTTTTTTATAGTTAATAAGAAACTATAATTAAATACATTAGCCATTATAATCGTTGGTGCAGACGAACTCTGATGGGAGGATATCTTCAAAAGTAAACCAATGTTGGATCCTGGAACAGTGTATTCCTACCTTAGTTTGAATTACAGTGATGGTAATTCACAAGAACTGGTACTTTTGAAATTGAAGCAACAAACAGTGATCATTGTTGTATCACGTTTGTCCTTCAATTCCAAATAGTATTTCAACTGCAGCCACAACCGGAGCACACCGATCTCCGAAATGATCCTTGAGAGTGTACACACACACACACACAGCTGCACAGTCACAGCTAATTGGGAAATAATTTTCTCAAGCAGGCGAACAGGCATGAAACCGCAACCCGGGTTTGACAGCCTCCCAGGACAGGATGCACCATCACCCGGGGGCTAATTTCATTCACTTACACAATTATCCTCCGAAAGCGCAACGGCGACTCCCAGCAGAAGCAACGAGTGGCCTGAGCTGAGGTTAATCGGCTACGACGAAGATCCCTGCGGTCCTGCAACTGCACACGGGAACATCCTCTCCGGGCATGTGTGTGTGTGTGACAAATCTTGACAGAAATCCCGTCGCCGGCGTTGTGGGAAAGTTGGTTCAGTTTTCGCACCTGCACCGGCGGTGGGGTGATGTTTGGGGTGACAATTAGTGGCGAAGGAATCTCACACGACTGGAGGGAGGAGTGTTTTTTTTTCTTCTTCTTCCCGTCTCTCGTCATTCGTTGCCCTCCGCGTGGCGAAGGTATAAATGTTGCTTCCGGTAATCTTCTCGGTGATATCTCGGGGATGAGAAACCGCGGCGGACAGATAGTAATCTGTTCCTTCTGTTCCGTCGCCTCCGCCACGACTCTCCCGGGCCGTGCCGGCCAATGCAGGCGCACTTGTCGTTTGCTATTTAGTCGAGTCGCATCCAATTTTGCCGTGCCCCTATAGGAAACATGCTACGGCGGTCCGTTTGCTTGTCTTTGGGTTCGTTTTTCATTTTTTGTCCTCTCCAACACTAGCCGTTTTTGTCTCGCGCTGACCTCGTCCCGCGGCCGAGCCTGACATGTGTGTGATGTGTGCAGCGAGTGTCTTATTTGTTCTGTCGCCGCAGTCGTACGCAGGAAGGCAAGGGGCCTGCAAGCGCTACAGGAAGCCCGCGCGACCCGGTTCCGGAAGAAAGTAATTACTTTTTATTTCTTCTTTCGCTATTAGACCCATTATCTCGCTCACCTTCACGTTGCTGGTCGATGCAGTTAAAGCCTTTTGCTCCTCAGCTTTCCCCACAGCCGCCCCTCGGTCCCGCCGCCGGTGCCGGATGAAGGGTAGCAATTGTTGAAACTTCTTGTTTTAATTGTCTTTCCCGGCACCCGGCAGCTTCCCGTTGGCATTTCCCCTCGTTAGCTGAACACAGCCGCACCGGCGGGGTCGCGGCACAAATCGAGATAAGCGGGCGACCTCAGGAATCAATTTTGATAAGGCCGCACCGGGAACTGGCGATCGGCGACTTGTTTTGGCAAACTTTTCGCTGTCTATAAATCTGACCCCCCCCCCTCGCATCCACAGCGCAACAGCTATTGAACGCCCGTCAGCTACCTTCCTGCGGATGGGGAAGGCGGGAAAGATGCGTTCGGGGTTGGGACGTCCAAACGGTGACAGCGATAAATTTCATAAAAGCATTTTAGCAACCTGCCAAACAACTGAAACACACAACCAACAGCGCACAAGTGCCCCGATGAATTTGTTTGGCGAATGTCAACCGACGAGGCCCTTTCGAAGGACCAAACGGAGAGAGAGAGAGAGAGGGCTTGCGGTAAATAGCATCAACTTGGGGAGAGGGGAGCGAGGAGAAAGAGGGAAGATCCCAAAAATGCTTTCCAATTGTTTGGCGGGCGAAAACAACGGATTTCGAGCGCCGATGTTTTGTGGGATTTGGCCCGCCCGTTATCTTCCGCCAGTGGGGGGCGGGCATTGCTGGGTGCGTTCTCAACCCCTTACTCGGAAGCGGTATGGTATGGTGGTTTCGGGAGGTGACCCGTGTCCTCGGGGAAATGTTTTTGTGCGTGTGGCTTGTGCGTTTTTTGTTGTTGTTTTGCTAGCTGTTGTTATGCCCCTGTTGCCTGACAACCTTCACTTTCACTTGCAGAGACACAACAGTGGCGCCGTTTTTTTGCCCGCCGTTTTGACTATTCCATTTTTAATTATCGACCGTGGCAGGCAATAATTTTCGGTGTAAATTATTCAACTCTCATCTCCGCCCGTGTCTCCACTCGAGGCCGAGCGCCTAGCCGCCTTCAGTCGGTTGGGGTTGCGTTTTTGGACGGCATTTACCACAAAAACAAGACAAAAAACGCGAATCTCAGCTAAGGAGCCTTTTGCGTGGTAGTTTTTTTTTCTATCCTCTTTAGTTTTGTGGGAGCATGGGGCAGTGTGGTAACGTTGTGGTGTCATAAAGTGTCACTTAAAGAAAACAATGTGGAATATATTATTTTTTCAATGCAAATGATCAATCCACGAAATCTTGGATAACGTACAACTTTTAAAAAACAGCTCAAATCTCAATTAAACAGGTCTATCAGTCTGGAAATGTCTAGAACTATTACCTTCCCTTACATTTGTTCTCAGTTGGAAATGGAATGGAATGGAAATCATGTTGGCTTTTTCCGGTACACGAAAAGGGATGCCGTAGCACTGTTTCTAATTATCGTGGGATGACCCAAACATGCGCCACAACTAAAACTTTTGAGCTATGTATCTTTCCAACCATATTTCATAGTTGTAGTTCCGCTATTAGCCCTAAACACCATGGGTTTATGCCTGGTAGGTCTACTTCAACTAATCTCATGTCTTTTGTTTCCAATATTTTTAGATCTTTTGAGGCAGATACCCAACTTGATGCAATATACACTGACTTTCATGCTGCATTTGATAGTTTACCTCACTCTTTACTATTAGCTAAACTATCTAAACTTAGTTTTGGTGATGGCATTATTAGCTGGCTGTCCTGATACTTAAGTACTCGATCTTGCAGGGTTAAAACCGGGTCGTACCTATCTGAGGAGTTTTATTGTACGTCAGGTGTCCCTCAGGGTTGTGTGCTAAGTCCACTTCTGTTTTCTTTGCTCATCAATGATGTCTGTAATGTTTTACCTCCTGATGGTCATCTCCTTTATGCGGATGATATCAAAATCTGTTTACCTGTGTCTTCTTTTTCTGATTGTATGAGTCTTCAGCATTACCTTAATGCATTTGTTCATTGGTGTTCATCCAACTTACTTCGCTTGTGCCCTGATAAATGTTCTGTTATTTCTTTCTCTCACTCTCTTTCTCCTATTTCATTTAACTATACTCTCTCTAACTCGTCTCTCTCTCTCGTGTTGTGTCCATCCGTGACCTTGGTATAATACTCGACAGTCGTCTTAACTTTAAACTGCAGCTTGATGAGGTGCTACTAAAAGCTAATCGAACCCTTGGGTTTATTTTACGTTTTACCTCTATTTTTAGAGATCAAAGCTTCCTAAGCAACCTTTATTGTGCTTTGGTAAGGCCTATTCTTGAATATGCTAGTATCCTCTGGAATCCTCCTACTATTGATTGCTGTTCGAGAATTGAAAGCATTCAGCGCCTCTTTACCAGGATTGCTTTTCGTCGTTTGTTCGGTGCTGCCTCACTACCTCCCAATGGAACGCGATTGCAGTTATTCAATCTTCACTCTTTAAGCTTCCGCCGCCAACTGTCTCAGACATGTTTTATTGGTGGCTTATTACTGTCTGATACTGATGCTCCTGATTTACTCTCGTCCATCTCGTTGTATATTCCCTCTCGTTCCCTTCGTCCTCGTGATCCTCTGGCAATTGAATCTCGTCATATTCTTTATACTTTCAATGATTTCCACTTTTACCATCTCTTTGATTTCGACTCCTCTCTTAACTCTTTTCGTAGCCGTATTTTCTTCTAATTCTCTTTAATTATTCTTCTAAGTTTTCATTAAGTTTATGATAGTCTCTACGCTCTACCTATGTTTTTTTTTTCTTTATTTTTTTTGCTAGGTCAAGTCTAGTTTAGTTAGGCTTAGTTTTTCATGAATTATTTTGTTTATTTGTTAGGGTTTAATTAGTTTTAAGTCTGTTTTATTAAGCCTTGAGGGCATATATTGAATTGATAAATGAAATGAAATGAAATGAAAAAATATTAACGATAATTCTTGTCATATTAAATCAAGAAACTATATCGAAAACTTTTTTGTACGAGACAGCTGGAAAAAAATCTCACCTAGACCCAGCTGGATTATAAATTTATTTTTATCAAAATCTCTGTATCCTAAAAGATTAAAATCACTTGAAAAGTTGAAAATAGTTTTAAACAAATGAGCAAAAATTTATGCAATGAGTAACCAACAGCAATGAGCTAAATTATTTAAGTTTTTGAGTGTTTATAATTAAAGCTTTTGGCTCTTAGGTTTTTTTTTAGCTTAGGTCCAATTAACATCTTTTATAAATTAATACCGATTAATATTTCACAAAAAGCACAATATTTCATACTTTGTTTTGTCCGTTCAGGTATGAAAAATAGGAATAATATGGTCGATAGAGGTGAGACAATGAATATAGCAGAAACAAACAAAATTCCAGTACATCTGTTTTAAAATATCAAGTTAAGCATTTACTAAACATCTAGGTTTTTTTATGATATTGAAGACTCAGAAAGCTATTTATTTAATTTAAAATTAAATTCAAATCATAACCAAGTATCCATATCGCTCCACCTTCCCATACTGTTCAGTGAGTTCCCTTGTGCTTGCGCTGTCGTTCCAATGCAACCATGTCCTTTTTCGTCGGAGAAGGAGTTTGTTTAAATCTCCCCTTCCCTGAGCCCTGCTCCCTAATTCCTTATCTGGCAGTTCTTATCTGCTTGCGAAAACTGTGTCTTATCGGGGTTTTCTCCGTGCGGGTGCAAGCATTTTCTTACCGGATCGACCGGTGTGCCTTTTGGCTAACTTGCCAGTCCAAGTTGTTTCCTGCTTGGTTGGGGGAAACAAAACAAAAAAAAAAACACCCCTCCGAACAAAAAGACTCCCAGGTAGGTTAGGTGATTGTTTTCTGCGTACACTGGCCGTGCCTGTTTGTGGTGAATTCATCGGAACAACTTCAACAAAAAGTGTCCCAATAAAAAAGATTTTCTCTGTAATCCTTGCTCTGGGGCCCGAACTTCAAGCTTTCACGGTTCGGTAGCGACTAAAGGTCGATTATTTAAATACGACGGCTCGCCCAATGCGGGAGTGGTTAGACGGCTGCTAGCCGTTGAAGAGATGATCCCACCAACACACCGCACGCGTCGACAAACCCAACGGGGAAAACTAGTAATAGTTCCTGGTAAAATCGTTCGCCTCGGTCGGCTCCCCTTGCTCTATCGCTCCACTCGCTCTACCAGCACACGCACACGCGGCAGCAGAGCTGCTGGCAAATAGCAATAATAATTAGAAAACGTTTAAATATGAATTAATTAGTCACAAGTGCAGGCGCTTCCTAGCCGCCGATGATGTAACATCCATGCGCTTCACCCACGAGCCCGGGTACAACCCCAACTGGGAACGGTTCCGTGCATTATCGTACCGGGTTGGGGGGAAACTTGTTCATTTCTAAGCTCATCTACAGATCCCTTTCAATAGTGTGGGAGCGAGGGGAAGGGGTTGTGAATGGTGCAAAACGAGCCGGAACGGGGAAGCTTTCGTGGGGGGGGGGGGGAGTTAACGCAGCAAAGGTGTGAAACTTGCACTAAACATCCGGGAATGGTGAGGCTTTGCATTGTAAAACAATCTTAACCCGTCAAAGCCCAGCCCAGCCACGGGCGAAAGTTTTGGCCCGGCCGGCAGGCCGCGTGGGTTGGGACAGGGGAGTTGTGCCTTCCATGCTGGGCCGCCCGCTCGAAGGCAGGCAAACAGAGCAGGCGAACATTGCCAGGTCTCGGAAGATTACGGTGTGCGGTGCCTTTGCTGTAATGCCCTCCCGGGCCGGGAGTTTGTTCTGGAGCGGGCAGCGCAAGATCTTCGACATGAGTTATGATTGGTGTGTGTGTGTGTGTGTGTGTTTGTGGGCTTGTGTGCTTTAACAGCACTACAGGGAAGCTAGGCGATGGAGGAGCAAATTATACACCGAGAAGACCTTCGCTCTACGAATCGATGCTTTATTGCCGTGTCGCAATAGTAGCTTTATCGCTTCGGTAGCGCGCTCGATGATGTATGGCCCTGTTTTTAATCATTAGCGTTGTGTATACTAAACGGCTTTAGATAATTATTTTGAAATGATAATAGTTGGTTAAATCCGGGCCTGCAGTTCCCACTGCCCGATGCCAAAAGAGGCTCTGCGGAAGGGTTACACGTTACCAGTGCAGAGCAGCGACGGACACGCACACGGGACTGTGTAGGTAAACCGCAAGTGGTCTTCATCTTTCCATTTGCAGCGCTGGACGTGCATGAAGTGTTGCGTTGGAAAGATGCTCAACTCTCTAGTCGAAACCGACGCTGTACACCTTCGCCCGTAAGGTGAGCCAGACGTTCAAATGCATATCGGCAAAGACTGGGACGCATAATATCGCTGGGCGAAGCTGTCGTTAACAATAAAACGCAAGACGCAAGGAATACAACACATAATAGGCGATTTGTCGTTGGTGGTGGTGCGTTGAAGAAATCGTTGTGGTTTGCTCCGTGTAACCGCATTAAATAGAAAACCTTGTTTCTGTCAGGTTGCTCTCTCCGAGTGAGATGTGCGAGAAGTCTAGCAATGGGGCAACAAGCACTAGAAAATGTGCCCTCCCCCACGCGCGCACAAGCGAATGTATTTTATCCATTTTCCGATGAGCGCACCGGCACACCCCCCTTCATAACTCTTCAATAGGTTACCTAGGGGATAAAGCGACTATTGCTAGCCCCACAGCGTCATTTCACGCAACCGACAAATCATTCTACTCTTGGACAAGCGAGACGAAAATGTTCTCTGCTTTATTGAGAGAGTGCACGGAGGAGATTTTGTCCGCCTCCGGTTGTGCAGCGTGTGCCTGCTGCTCCTGGCGCTATCAATTAAACCATCGAGCTGTCGCGCTGTGTTGCACTGTGAAACGCAACCAGGTTTGTAACGGATTGCGAGAAATGTACAGTGTGGTGATCAAATCTACTCAATTCAAATTACAAATCTTCCTTTTTTTTGTACTGCTTTGGTGTTCTCATATTGGTAGTATGGTTCCTGTAGTTATCTTATTGATGTCGGGAGAAACACATTTCCGTCATTGATATGTGTGACTAAAATACGCGTGGGATCAAATGTATTGTGGAAAAAATTCAGATTAAACAGTTTTTTGTTGTTGTTTCCCATATCCAATTTCCAACATGAACAGCATTACTGACCACTTTCGAGATGTTGTTGCATATCTGCCGCATATTTACAGCATTGAACATTGTTGTTGAGCGTGATAGTGTTGACACAGTTCGCAAAATGATGCGGCCGCTACGAAACGAATACGCTTTGCGCAATGGCCAGCGAGCATTACAGACTACGATAAATAACTGAATTACGTCTAATTTATCGTCCGAAGCATATTTTAGTGCACCACAGCGGCTAGCGATACTACCAGCATCACCAAAGAGATGGACGTTTATCCTGCAAGGTTTCGCCGTCGCTCGTGCGAACCGTTCGCACTGGCCCGAAGAAATCAATGATGCAAATTGCTATGCTTTCCATGATTCGTAACCTGGCACGTTATTTCCCGTTCATTTTCCATCCACCAGCCCCGGTAGTGTTCTCATCTCTCATCGCTCTGGCCAACGGTGCGCCATTCAAAAATATAAATCAGTTCCAAAATAAAAGCAATAAAAAAAAATTCTCGACATTCACCGAAAATCAAAACAAAACACAGTGAAAAAATAAAAAAATAAAAAAAAACACACACACACCTCCGTGTATCGACGTACATTAATCCGCAAACGAGTCAAAACTGATTTGAAAAGGATATCGTTTGGCCGAAGCACGGACGACCGGAGGACCAGTGCGATCGGTGACTGCCTCGGTACAGTCCTGGCGGTCCGCCCCTGAAACATGGTGCCTCATCACACGCGGGACGGATTATAACGCTCGAACGGCAGCAGCAGCAGCAGCAGCAACAAACCTCCGCCGTTGGCCGTTGGACAGCTCAATTTGGGCGTAATAAATTTATCATCGAAATTGCTGCAGTATCATTTCTCACCGAGCCGGTGGCTGTTGAGTGGTGGTGGTGGCGGTGCGACGTGGTGCGACGCGATGGGCAACAACGTTACAGCCCTTTTGCGTTTGCGACTGCAGTGCGGAGAGGCTGCGAAGCGGCGAGATGCGATGAAGCCGATGAGATAAACTATTCACAACACTCGCCCGCTCTCTCTCTCTCTCTCTCTCTCTCTCTCTCTCTTTCTCTGTCTCTCGCCGTCCCTCGTTTCCTATCCTCGTCCACGGCCGCTATGTGTCTGCGTGTCGTGCGCGTTGGGTTGGGTTACCTTTTCGCCGCGCGTCCCTTCGATTCCTCTGTTTTGTGTTCTTCACTCACACCGGTTTTGAAGTTTGAGGTTTTCTCGTTCTGCTTTTTTCTGTATCTTCTTTCCTCTTTTTTTTGGAGGGTTTGGCGTTTTCTTTTCAGTTTTGTTTGATTCGTTTCCGATTTCGATTTGTGCGCTCCCGGCGTGAACGAAGTGAACAGAACACACACACACACTCGAGGCACACGAGCGTGCCATCTCCATGCGCATATCCGTTAAATTCGAGCGTGTGAGGTGTGCTGTGCCCAAGCACAACGGGTGGACGGGAGCGGAGAGGAAAAATCAACAAACACAGCCCACAAACCACAGCCCAAGCAGCGCGATCGATCGGGATCGATGATCCGGCCGCTTGCTGAACCGCACGGGGGCACGACGCGCGTTCGCTAGACGAAACTGGAGGGGATTAGGAATCCGATTTTCTGCTTCCCTGCCGGGCGCGGCTGCGGCGACAGAGCCAGATCGAATGTTATCATAACCGCCGTGTTTATCCTTTATCTGGTATTGAGCGGAGCCGAGCGGTTTTGATACGCGTAACCCTAGATGTATGTGTTTCATCCTCGTGTGCTGCAGCGATGGCTGCACTATCTTATCTGCTCGCTCCATTACGCGCCCGGTCGCTCATTCTCTTTCTTCAGCGTAATGAATGTGTACAACAAAACAAAAAAAAAAGCCTCTTGAAAGTCCCCGCACTTGACACTCTTTCCGGCAACTGTTCGTGACGTTCTTGGATCGTTCCGTATCGACGTAGTGGTACAGTAATATCATTGCCAGCTTCTGTAACCCCCCCCCGTAACTGATTCGGATTAACGAGAGGAGAAGGACACAGCAAACCCTCACCCACAGACGGACGAATGTCAAGATGATTAGATCCCCCGCACCGTCCCGGTGTGTAGCTTCCTGAATGACGAGCTCGTACGCGTTCTACCTGTTCCAGGGTTTTGCGGTTTCCAGGTCCGGTTCTTCTTTGTTTTTCCTTCATGCGAACGGTCGTACGATCGGGAACGGACAGGAAATGGGATGCTTCTGCGAGACGGGCAGAGGAGCAACGAAACAAGTGGCTGGTTGGGTTGGAAAACCGGTTCAACTTTATATTAATGAGCAACTGGGGCCCATGGTGAAGCTGCCGAGTTCGGTTAGTTATTATTCTCTTTTTTTTTTCATGCGACTTACAATTTGTACGCTTTCATTCGCGCGCTCTCTCTCTCTCTCTCTCTCTGCATCTCGTTTATCAATTCGTTCTTCGTTTCGCTTGCTTTAGCTTGCATTTCTTTCAACACCAGCATCCGCGCACTGTGGACCAAACTAGGGATGGGCATTTTTTGTTCTTGTTTTTTTAAAATAAAAACTAACGCTTAGTAACTGGGTACTGAGCTTTGAGTATCCAGTGACAGTAACGCGTTACAAGAAACAGATTCATAAGATAAAAGTAACTAGCTGTTATTCCCAATACATCGCAATCTATTAAGTGTAACAAGGATAGGGTCATAAGTATTGTAATGTCAGGTTGTACCATAAGTAACCGTGTTATAAATTCAGTTGGAATAGGAATCTTCTTCTTCTTCTTCTTTGGCTCAACAACCGATGTCGGTCAAGGCCTGCCTGTACCCACTTGCGGGCTTGGCTTTCAGTGACTAATTGATTTCCCCCCATAGCAGGATAGTCAGTCCTACGTATGGCGGCTCGGTCTATTTGGGGATTGATCCCATGGAATAGGAATCTACTAAATCATAAACATAAGGCCAAACTTCTAGCTTAAAAGCTACAGTACGCGATTAAAATCCCAGGCGAAACTCTGTTCAAACGAGATACGGATAGTGCATACAAAGTGAAGTGAAGAAAATTAGCAAAATGAATTCTAAAAGTAAGGTCTACAGTTTTGAAATTAATTAGACATCCGAATGTTATTTCCAGGCGAAAAGTTCACTTTTGGATTAAGTGACGTCACAAAGGCCAGTTGTAGCATACTGCAAACGTAGCTATAGTTACGTTTATCAGTATGACAGGAGCAAATTCCCACCTCTACGTCCAGCCTCCGGGTATTCGAAGTATTCTTATTGGGATTGTGGTTCTTCTTCGCCGCACCGTTGTGTGCCAGTTTTGGTTTCTTTTACTTTAGCACGATTCGACACCGATCGGGCCCGGTGTCAGTGTCTCCAGCGTTCTCCGCCGTGCGCTCGCGTCCCCTACATGGCGACCCAAAACGTCCGCTGGCGTCTCAGGTTCGCCCTCTCTCCTTCCCCCCCCCCCCCCCCCCCCCCCTTCTGTACACTCTGTGGTGGAGTAGAACAGGTTACAGGCGATCGGTACGATTCGATACGGCAGTAATTATGTGGTGCAAGCGTGTTCGTCTCAGGGAACATGGGAAGTTAAAGAAAGGAGGAGAGCGTAACAAAACAAAAAAAAAAAACCTAAAGACACCCAGTGTTTACATCTAGCGCAGAGTGCTCCGATGCAAAAGCCTTAAGCACAAGCCGTTACATTGCAGCGTCAGGCTGTAAGTACATGATGTCAGCTCAATTTGTATAGCTGCCGTAAGGTTTGTATAGCTTTGGTTTTGGGTGTCATTTGGTTTTTTTTCCTTAGCCCATAGTCTGCATATTGATCGTTTTTAAACTACTGCCTTGTTATTACGTGTCAATATTCGCTCGCATTAGCTACGCAAAAAGCGCCTCAATACGATCACTAGGTCCCAGGTGAAACTATTTACAGGCAAAACAAACAAACAAATCCCGAGGGAGCGTTCGCTTCGGAGCGCTCTCTAGCGCACACCGCTTGTAAACCGACGCAATCAGTCTTGCTCGCTTCGATCGGAGAAAATGAGCGATCCCAGAGATGAGCCCTGCACGGCCCGATTAGCACTCGTTGATTTGAACGAGTCAATTACGGCTCCCGGTGCGCACACGAAGCGAACGGGTGGCGCTGCGAGGGCAGCAAGTCGTAATAATACGATCAAGATAGACAGAGAGTGAGAGAGTGAGAGAGCGAGAGAGAGAGAAATGGAAAGAGAATGAAACCACAAACATTTCCAGCCACTCCTGATCGCAATAAAGTTAGCAATGGGGCAGCAGCCGGAGCAGATTAAAATCAGCGCTCTGGGAAGCGCGAAGTGCCCCGGTCGCCTGATCTCTTCTCCCACGGGTCACGCTGCTTCTGGTGCTTGTTGCTCCTACCCCTATCTTCCCCCCCCCCCCTCCCCTTCCCATCCATCCCGGGGTTTGCGATGCATCCACCGACGACGACGACGACGACGGTCGAGTGGCACACGCAACGGCACACGACCGCGTCCGGCCAACCATGGCTGGCTTAGGATTCTCTAACGCTTGCGCCCGTCTGCCTAGTCCGCGGCACAGTCAACCAGCTCTCTCTCTCTCTCTCTCTCGTTCTCACACAGGTACTGGGAACGCGGGCAGATCGCGCCACACACGCGCTTCCGTTCCGAAAAACCCAAACCGGTTTTCTTACCTGTACTCATCAGCATTTTAGTTTCGGGCCAGTCCGCTGGACACGAAAAACAAAACATATTAATATCGAAAACAAAAAAAAAAGACCAAATGGTGGTGGTGGTGGTGATGGCGGGGGCTTTGCTGTGGAAGCTGTGAACCATCGTTAGCTCCAAGCGTCTGTGTGTGCGTTTGGATCTGCCCTTGGTTCACGCAAATTTAAAAGTCCCAACGATATTTCTCTTCTTCTTTTGTTTTGTTTTATTCGCCGCGCAACCGATTTTGTTGCGCGACACGTGTCGCAGCGTCGCCGTTTGCCGCGTTTCGCACGGTGGGATAGGCGAATGGGCCGGCAGTGGTCAAAATTCGAGCGACCGAATCTCGAACACGGCACGTGTTCGTACGAAGTGTCCCCCGCACGCCACACCAGCCGGGACTAGCCAGCCTCACCACCGGCCGCAGCACACCCGCTGCTGTGTACAGGTCCCACCGCACCGCAACTAGTGTTGGTGCGTCGGAGCACGCGCAGCCACGGCACCGTAGCACAGGTTAGCAGCGCCAGGAGGCTTCGGGCTTCGGGTTTCGGATTTCGGAACGGTTGTCATCATCCCCGGCCACACAGCACTCCTCCCCCCCCCACCTTTCAGCAAGAACGCACGTTGCAGCACGACACGACACCGATGAGCCAGAGCCGAAGCGGGCGCATGCACAACGGAATAAAAAGGTCCTGCTGGCCTGCCGAACCGAAGCCAGTGCCGAACTGAAAACCTTCCCCCCCCCCCCCCCGAAAGCGACCGTGTGCTGTACCGGAATGCTGTGTTGGCGCGCGCCGAACCGACCAAACCAGCACACACAGCGCTACGAGGCAAGGACTCCGAGCAACGCACACAGCCAAACGCTCACGAGCGGGCACGAGCGGACGGCTCCGGTTCCAGGTTGACGCAGTCCGAGCTCGGCAGGCATAATTTAGTTAGCATACGGCGGTCGGTATGCAATGAAAGTTCGTCCCTGAGGCCGGTTTTCCCGGACGCGGTTGCTCTAGGCGCGCACACACACGGGGCTTTTGGTGGTGTTCGACGGTTTTCGTGTTGTTGGTGCGTGGTTTTCCGCCTCGTTTGTGTTGCCCGCCCGTCCACCAGTAGTGTGGCCCCAGCACACTGTCCACGGTGCGTACGTGCGTGTGTTTGTGTGAGGTGTAGATGGGGGTTCGCTTAGCGGGGTGCGTGCAAGCTGCCAGGATATCGCTAGCGGGGGGCCATCAGGTGTGTGTGTGTCGGAAGTGGACGCAGGAATTCTAACGCGCGCGGCAGGCCACCGTTACGTGTGCGGGAACTTCCAATTTGCGGGAATCCCCTGCCCAGAGGGTTGTTTGAGGGGAAACACGAGAGTGTCCCCCACTGTAGAGACAGATAAGCAGGTGAGTGTATAGCAGGGTGCGTTAAAAAAAAAGGGCTGAGAAGGACATTAGGGTTTAGGTAGGTGCAGGTGGTGTTGTGAGTGAGTGAAGTGTGCGCGCCGGAAATCATTTCGAAACAGCAAACAACATCCTCAGCAATACAACAATCAAACAAACTCAAAAAAAAACCTCTGTTTGCGAAACGCGCCAAGTCTGCCAAGTCAACTCACAGGTAAGAAAGATTTTAATTTCAATTCATTGGAAAATAAGACTTTTATCATTTTCTCCACAACCAACACTGTTGTACGGAAAGATACAGTTGACTTACGTTCCAAACTCGTCTCCGAAGTTCGGCGGTGAATTTCATCCACTTTGCTCCAACCGTGCCTAATTCGGGTCAGATCTTGTGGAATATCTGCAACTCCTACCCAGAGGTTGTCTTGCTGCATACAAGACATGGGTTGGAGCAGGCAAAGTGTACGCCCCCCCCCCCACCTCCCTCCTCCTTCCTTCTCTTTGGTAAAGGTGCGTGTGATAGGTGCAACCCATATGTCAGCTTCCACCTGTGTGACCCACCCTACCCGGGGATCCGTGACATCCAGGAAATCAAAGGTTCACATGCACACTTTTTCCTAAATCAATTTAACTATGGCAGTCTCTTGTACCCTCCTACACACACATAGTGAGTGCGATGTGAAGTAGTGTACCGAAGCACATGTTCACATGTGTCGTTACCCGGATCCTCTCGGCAGTTGAAGAGGTCGTCTTTAACCGGGCGGGGCGGAGAGCTGCTCCACTATTACCGGGTGCAAGATATACGGCTTCCGAGTAAACGGTTTTCGCGTAGCTTATTAACCGCGTAGCGCGACGCAGTCCTCTAACCCCCCCTCCTTCTCCTTGCTCCACCATATTCCACCCGGCACGTTTTAGGTCAAGGAGTCGGTGTGCCTCGCACGTGTGCGTACGCGCCGGGGACGTGAATGCGGTCCGTGTGGCCTTTTTCCAGTGTGTGTCTATCTATGTATGTGTGTATGTGTGTGTGTGTTTGCGCTTGATTTTTATTCCTCGGTTTTCTACACACACTCATACGTTTCCCACTAGCAGCTCGGCGAGGACAATATCGCAAAAGTTTTCTGCGACTTTTCACGTCACCATATGCCGACCGGCACCCTCCTGGACTTCCCCTCGGCAGGCTGCGAAGTTTGCTGTGAGTTTAAATTCGCTCCCCTTCCGGTGTTTCCCCCTTTTGCAGCCGGCAACCGTCCTGGCTTTCGGGAGGGTGGGCTTACATTTGCACCACCGGACCCACTGCTCCGAGGTACACGGAGGTTCTGCAGGTGGATACAAAAAAGGAAGGAAAATTGGAAAAAAAATAGCGTAGTGCGGCTGGCTCGCCACTCACCGTTTCTTGTGCTGTGGCATTTCCCGACGTTTGTGCTTTGTAAAACCCTTTTTTTTTACTTTTGCTGTTGGGCTGCATGGCAAAGGCATCCTTCAAACAGAGGACCCACTCCACTAAGTGATCAATAATTTCTGTGTGCCGGAGGCGTTTCCTCGCCTAGCCCGCAATATGCGCAACACGAAAAAGGTGAGAAAATCACGATGTCGGTTGGGAAATTCATGACTTTGAAAACGAAACAAAAAACCCCGCGAAAACACCCAAAACAAGGAACTGGAATACAAAGGCCCGACACCGCTCAGTAAAAGTATAATCGCAATCCATCTGCGCTGCAGGTGCGGTGGAGTGTAAAAATGATAAGCGACAAGGCATCAACGCAGCCGCTGTTACGCGAACGTACGGGGTACGCAAACCAAATAAAACCTGCCAAACCGATTTGACACACATATACACACACACACATGCACATACAAAATGCAACTGGAAGATTTGTGCCGAGATTTTCGGTGTTCTCGCTCGGGCGATGTGTGACTCGACGCGTGGTTCTATTGATGTTTCTCCTGGGCTGTCTCCCTCTCTCTCTCTCTCTTCGTTGCTAAGGGGACCCCAAACGAACTCCCGGTAAAATAAAAACACACCAGCATGCATGTACATGTTCACGCACACACGTAGCTAAACAAAGGGGGGGCTATAGTCCTCGCGGACGGTAACTAATTTGTGCCGCCACTGCTGTCACACTGGCTGCTGGTCTGCTGGGTGTGCGTACGGACTGGGAGCGTTCTCGGCTAGTGCTGGTGCTCTGTGTTGTGTTGCAAATGAAAAGCTACAAACGAGAGAGAGAGAGAGAGAAGATTGAAAGAGACTGAGGCAACACACATACACACACACACACGCGGAACCATTCAGTCGCCCTTGGATACAACGGCAGCAAAACAATTCCGTTAAGTTTTTCCCCAACTACACGCGCGCGCGGCTGTGTGTGCGACCACTCGGGTGCTCCTTTGCCGCTTCCAGGTGCTCCCGGGGATGGCGTGCTTAATCACCAGCGGAACCAGCCCCCCCCCGCGGTCCAAACCACCCACGAACCTACGCTGGCACGTAAAACGGGCACCTCGGTGGAATGTTTTGGAATAGATCTCAGGCACTAGGACCTGGGGCGAGGTCCACGGCGGGTTGGGGTATGCAGGGCGCTAGCATTCACATTCACTTGCCCCCTCCCCCGTCCACGCTGGTGATCTTGGACCTCTCCGAGAGGGGAGGGTGGTTTATAATCGATATCTCGCGTGCGTTCCTGAAGTTCCCGACGTCCTGGGGTTGGTGCCGCAGTCGTCGGTGAGGTCCTGGGCTGCAGTCGAACCACTCTCAGCAGCTCTGCGAACATTGACAACGAAGAACAAGGACGTTCTTCCCAATCGCTGGTTTTGATTCCTTCCATGTTGGATGGTGCATCGTCCAGTCCAACAAAAAAAAAAAAAAAAAAAAAAAAAAAAAAGAGAACCCCGAAAGGTTCGTAAGGGACTCCAGTAGCACACTGCCCGCACACTTTATGGCATCAATTACTCCAGAGCTTGGAGGGTTTTGGCCCGAAAGAGAAGCAAAGGAACACACACACACACACACCTGTGCAAAAACCTCGGCAACTAATATTGTTTGTGTTTTGTTCCGGCTCCGGCTCCGGTGTGTTTTTGTTTTACAGCCAGCCCCGCCGGGCGCGCGCGCTCAGCGAAACCTGGGCAGCAACGGTGGGGGAGGGAAATTTAATGTTCTGCGTCCTTCTCGGCCTCGGAACCGCGGCCCACCTTGCAGCAAAGTCCCAGCACTGGGGGGAAGTGATGAAGAAAGTTGCTTCAAAGTTGCATCCTTTCGCTGGCTTTTTTGTATGTGTGTGTGTGTGTGTGTGTGTTCCGAAGTAAGAAGTTCCTTCCTTTTCCTTTCGGTGCACTCTGGCAGGAGTCAAACTGAAAACTCCGAGGTGTGGAGAAAGCGAGACGGACACTAATTGCTTGTATTAATTTTCCTACATCCCCCCTCCCGAGAAAAAAACGCCCCCACCCCCACCCCCAACTGTGGCTGCACTACCAGCACCCTACAGTGGTGTTGGCGCTTCCTGTTGATTCTCTGCTCCGCCCGCCACGCACGCCTTTGGACGCCGCCGACCGGAAATAGCATGCAACCGGGCGGGCATGGACGCGCAAAAGGCTCTGAGCTACCTCGCAACAAAAAAAAAAGGCCGCCTGCTTTGAAGGCCGAAGCTTGCAAGCACACATTTGCATACCGTGTGCCGCCCACAACCCATTTGATGGGGCAGAGTTGACTGCGCGAAATGGAAAAGGTCAAGCCCTCAGCCTGCCGCTCCCTGTTGTAGTTCCCGCCCGAGCCAACACGGCAAGGCTTTAGAACGTCCCCTGCAGATGGCTCGCCATCGGTTTCGAGGGGGCGCAAACTGTTGATTAGCTTCCCCCCCGGGGGGACGAAGGGGTCGGCGGCCGCCCAAAGAAAAGGAGATGCATGTCAATTAACGCTAATTAAGCACTCGGCGATGCTACATGCACGTGCAGTTGCATACCTGCCCCCGGCAGTCCCTCCTTCCCTCCCTGATCCGCTAAAATGGTGGCAGTTGTCATCCATTTTTTGCCATCCCTCTTAGCACGCCCTCTAGGCGGGAGCGTTCGCAGTAAGTGATTCATTTAGCATTTTACGGCGCCCGGCGACACGACCGAGCGACCTACTGTGGGCACATAGAACCGCAAGGTACGATCGTAAAGTCGCGTCAATAATCAAAGAACGGTGGCCCACCAGCTGCGAAGATGCCAATGGGTGTCGTTGGATTTCCGCTCGATGCTCGAGGCTTTCTTCAGGGGATCGTTTGGGAGTTGCTGCGTCGGTGGTTTACTGCCAAGGCTTGCGTTTGTGTGGAGTGGTTGTGCAGAACAAGTAATTTGACACGTCCGCTGGAGGGTGGACGCTGTTGGATACTGTAATTATGAAAAGGTTATCACCGCATGACCCGTACCAGCATCTACAGCTGAGTGACAGTTTTAACCTCGACTACCCAACTCACTGCCCGCTGCTGCAATGCTGCACAAGCGGCATCTTCCCCCAAAACCGACCCGACCAGTCGGCTATTGCGTAAAAAAAAGGCCACCCCTGCCTTCCTCTGGCTTCGATAATCTTCCCCCGGGCAGTAGCTACCGCTCCGTGCCTCCTTTCTCAACCCTTTCCAACAAAGCCAGTGGTACTGCACTGGCGACAGCAGGCCCGGCGTCAGGTCGGTCCGCACACCTAACCAGTTTGTTACGCGAAGCGCCGAGTTCTGCGTGGGCAGATCGGACTGCTGCTGCTGCTAACCTGTTTTCCATCGGCCCTGATTGCATCAGCATCGTGTGCTCGAACAGCGTACCGGGGGACCGGGCACTGCTGGGCACGATGCACTGTTGCAAGCGCCGTGTGCTGACGGGGACGCGCCTACGCAAAACCTAGCCGCCCAAGGCCGCGGCACTACGGCTGATCGTGCTGTTGTGAGGTAACGGGCAGAGATGTCACCCAGTCACCCCGTTTTCAAGATGACCCTTTCACTATCGGCGCGTTTTGCTGGTGCAGGGAAAAGGGACGCTCGCTCGCGCAAATCGGAAAGCGACAGAGCGACACATCAAACGTTACGATGCGGTCGCAGGCGTTTGTGTGATGGTGAAAAGAGCAACCAAGTAACGAAAAATCATCCCAAATGGAGCAATCTTAGTGCATGATGTAGCGATTCCAGCGTTGACCTTGCTGCCACGCACAACAAAAGCAGTGTGTATCGTGTTTACGAGAAAGAATTCTTAATCAGTCAATGAAGTAATACTGGAACTACTTCAACACAATTCTTGCACAATTTTATTTGACAAGAACACGAACTACAAAACGTTCGTTTGTCCTCAGTTTCAACTCATCTTGTAATGTAATGTGTAATGTTTTCAGTACACTGCAAGTATTCCGAGGGACTCAAAGTGATTTCTCACAGGTTTAAGATAGATTTCAGGAGCTTGTGGTCTTAGTTTGTTTTCCCCCTACATGAAGAATGTACTACATGAACCAAAGGAAATGAAATTCCTTCAGATTCAACATCATGTAGCTCATGAAACAAACTACACAGAACTTTGAAAGAACTTTAAACCATTTACTACTTTTTGTTAAACTACCTAGAAGGCTTTCTGATAACTAAAGCGCAATTGACAAACTTTTTCTAGTAAGATTCTGTGATGGGAAAAATGAAGTTTTTGTCGGAATCGATTCCGGTTAGCTCCGCAGTTTTCTGGAATCAATTCCGGATAGTAGGTCCGGAATCAGTTTCCGGAATCGGAATCGACTCCGGAATTGGTTCCGGAATCTAGTCCCGAATTGATTTCGGAATCGGCTCCGGAATTGGAATCGGTTCCGGAATCGACTCCGGAATTGGTTCTGGAATCGAAATCGGCTCACGAATCGGAATTGGGTCCTAAATTAGAAGCGGCTTCTAAACGGAGTCAGTTTCGGTATCGCCTTAAACATAGGTGCTTGGGTACAATCATACTACGTATTGATAACCGCAAAAAATCAAAATTTGCTTGTAAAAGATCGATTCTCATGGAGATTTCCGGACTGATTTCGCTCCAGAGTCAACCCTGGAATCGGCACTGAAGTCAACTTCAGAATCGGCTCCAGAATGGGTTCCGGAATCGGCTCCGGAATCGACTCCGGAATGGGTTCTGGAGTCGGCTCCGGAACGGGTTCTGGAATCGGATCCGGAATCGGATCCAGAATCGGATCCGGATATGGATCCGGAATCGGATCCGGAATCGGATCCGGAATCGGAATTGGATCCGGAATCGGAATCGGATCCGGAATCGGAATCGGATAGGTCCGATTCCGAGCTCCCAGCACTAATCTACATAGACAAAGTGTCATAATTTGTGCTTGTACCATTGTTTGATTAACAAATGATTGATTTTGTGAAGATTGTCTAGCGGAAGACACTTTTACAATGAAGCGTAAACTACAGTGTACAGTGCAACTATCGAGTATTCGCATTTGTTTCAAGAGGTGCGAGCGACATCGCGAGGCGTGTCGTATGTTTGACTTCTCTGCGGTAGTTGTACGGCGCGTGTCGGTTTATTTTGACACCAGTCGCTCCGCCTGAACTCTCCGCTTTACATGCCGGCACGTACAGTGCGCCGTTAGTACACGGTGCACGTGTGACGACGGCAGCTTTGGTGTCGTGATTTGCGTCGTCCCCGCAGCGCTGCTTGTCCAGCGGTAATTTGAGAAAGAAGAAGCAAAAAAAAAAAATCACACACACAAATTCCCCATTGGGCTTCTTTTTATCTTCGTTCGCATTGCAGCTACCATTCCCGCCCGCCCATCCTCAAAGTCAACACAAGTGAATATGCGCTACACACTGTTTCTTTCGCCGAGGGTGGGTGTAGTTAGTACATTTTTCTTCATTTCTTTCTACAACAACAGCAACAGCAGCAGGAGAACAAAAAGCAAAGAAGCAAAACAAAAGCAGCACTTCATGTTGTCCTGCTGCTGGAGTGTATGAGTGCTAGCTCATGGCGAAGTTTTGGTAAAAAATTCTGTAGAACCATTCTCTCCGCATTCACCCACCGCACCAAACATGTCAAAAGTCCCCAAACCAACCAGTCCCTGCCGGGGGGATTTGGAATTTCCAGTTATATTCGAGCTCGCTCTCCGTCCCTCTAAATCCAAACCCAAGAAAGAAAAAAAAAACCCCCCCAAAGAACAGTTTGACCGATGGGTTCACCACCTCGCCCGGGTAATGGCACACAAACGGAACAAGAAGGTTTGGGAGAGGGACTACCAGTTTCCTAGCCATTGTTGTTGTTGAATTGTGATTGATTTCTCTTGTCATCCAGCGCGCGCGTTGGTGGAAACGCGTTCTCGCCCACTCCCTCCACCAGCGGGTGGAGAGGGCGAGGATGAAATCGACCAGAGATTTCAGCGGGAGGGGGAAACTTTCCTAGGGCGCTGTGACCGGAATAATTATTGACCACGGGCGGCGACAGCACTGGGGCGTTGGATTGCTTGCACCCTTCGCCGGGTACGTCGGTGCTCGTGTCAGCTCCAGCAAAGAGGAAGTGAGACTTTTGGGGTTTTGGATGTTAAGGGATGTTGCCTTTTTCTTGAGATTTTTTCAGTCGGTTTTTTGGGGGGGGGGGGGGGGGCGTTGTGGAGTTCTGGATCTTAGCCACAGGCACACGCCAGGCTTACAGCTTGTACAAACAATCGTACGCACCGGGGCCCGCACTGGACTACACTGCCCAAATTGCCTGATTTGCTGGTACATCTGGTACTTTGGTTGAACGCTTCTAAAAGGCTGCAGTAACTCCCTGCATGCTTCGAGAAGGAATCGATTACTGTGCAGGGGCAAGTCCCTCACAACGCCCGTCGTCGTGCAGCTCCAAAGTGACATTTATTTATTTGGTAGGTATCGTCTCGGCTCCCTGCGCATATCGCTCACATTACTGACGCCTCCGCCCAGGTCTGGTGTATGTTTGTGTCTTGAAAAAACCACGATCGTCGCGATGCACGCAGCCATACAACCTTCAATCAATCAAGCGTCCGCTTGCGCGTCCCGCTGGTCTTCTGCGGTTCGGCGAAAATTTACGAAACCGCAGCCAACACACAAACACACACACACGTCCATATTTGGAAACGTGATGCGAGCTGATGTAGAGGACGCACACGCACGTGACGGCTTCCAGGGTCTCTGTATGTAGGTCGCAACCCGGGAGCGAGAAGCCGCATCCCGCTGCTCATCCTCCCCCGAATATGCCGAGATTATGTTTCACAACATTTTTCCGCCTAATTGTTATCGTCATTACAGGGTCGCAAACGAATCGCGGCGAAAGGTTGGATGCGCTCGCCGCGGGGCACACCGTTGCTGTACTGCTGGTGCATTGCCCACGGTGATGATGATGCCGCACACAGCCGCACATGTGTGACACTGGGCTGAGCTAATTTTAGCCGTGCGCCAACTACACCACCCTTGGATCGCCCCGGCTCATGCCCTAACGTTTGTGTTGCAATAAATTATCTCGATTGGCGTTGCATCCTGGCGAATGTGCGTGTGTGTGTGTGCCACGCGACGCGCAAAAGGGTTCAAATATTATGTGCCGCGGGAGCGGGCACCACGGCACGAAGGAATGCGTATGGTGGCTCCGGCGGAATGCTGCCGGACCTGGTTCGGGGTGTTTGTTCGGACCTGATTGATGCAACAATTTGGTTCTTTTCGGTGTGCGGGAGAGCCGCTGTGCGGATTCCAGGAGGCATGCAGCATTGGAATCCTGCGCCCCAGGCGATGGTTGATTTTATTATAAAACATTACACACTCCGATACAGAGACAGTCACCGTCGTCGTGATACGACCTCACATTGATTCAATCAGTGTGTGTGTGCGGGGCACGGGAGTGTGGAAGTTGCAGGTTTGTTGGAGTTGTACCTCTATTCCAGTGAACTCAACGCTATTGCATTAGAGGGTACTGGGTGTGTGTGTGTGTGTGTTGAATGGAGTGTTGTAATGGGCTTAATTACACAGCGCTACTTCTAATCCGTTTTAATCGCGACGGCGGCCGCTGTTACGTGGAGGTGCACTGGTACATCGGGACATTGCTTGCATCTTCATTGTTTTGCGCTAGTTTTTAGGATCTTTCAGCTTTTACGATAGCAATTACTTTCTAGTTTAATTATCGCATCGCATGCTGGTTGAATGGGCACGAGTTTTTCTGCAAACGAGCAGTATTCAACTGTTCGGGCTGTTGAGGATGATTCTGATGATCTTTTCTTGAAACCGATCAAACAAGAACATCCACGGGGTTTACTGTCTTGAGTTAAAGCTTTTTTTGTCATTTGGTAGCAAACTTCCTAAACTGGCAACGAAAAAGGTTGGAGGATTGTTAGGTCTTCCGGTTAGGCACCTCCCAGTGGTCGAACTATCGAATGTAACGAATCTGTTGAAGTTACACAGCGAAAAGTAGTTGAATTCTAATGCGCTAAGTCCATTCCTGTCTGGTGCTGCTGAATAACATCTGCAAATAAAGTTAAAGACATTTTTACAATGTTCGCTGAATGCTCATTCAACCGTGAAACGCAAGAGCACTCCAAACTTTGCGAGAGCTCTCACTGCATTACCATTTCCAGAACAGTGTCTGGAAAAATGCTCCGTTACCGTGGTGCACGCGACTCATTCCAGCCAATCTGAGCTCGGGCGCAACGGGCGTGCGTTCTCTGGTTATGGTTGCTCACCCGCGATCAGGTTCATTAGTATTTTCCGCAGTTAACCATACGCTTATTTTGCTCGCTTCTCCCGTCCCAGACTATCTTTTTTTTTTGTATTTTGAGACAGGTTTTGCAAGTGGAGTCGCTCGCTGGGCGGAAGGTGAGAAAAGAAAGGCAAGCCCTCTAAGGCTTCCGGCAGTGAGCGATTATCCCGTGGCGTTTACGGGTGTTTGGGTGTGTGAAGGGGGGCAGCGAAACGTTGATTTAATTGATCGATACGCGACTGTCGTGGTTACAGTGAGTCTTTTTTGTTGCTTTTCCCTCTCCTTTGCGTGGACGAGCCAGCTGGAGATGACGGATAAGGCGAAACAAAAAACACTCACACTGATCGGGCAATGGGACTGGAGACGTGGTGGCCCCCAAAACACACACACGGAAATCACGATACACAAGAACAAACGAAAAAAAAACCTCCCCATCCCAAAAAAAAAATGACCCACGGCAGGAAGAAAGAAGACATTAGTTCCAATTTGGAAGTTAATCAAGCACAACTGCCCGGAATGGTCCAAAATTTCATACATGGTGTCCGCCCGAATAGTCAAGCAGCCTTGAAGCGACAAAGAGGAACACAAATGGAGGATAGAGACACAGACACACACACACATACAAAGTAGTAAAGCGATAGAAAGGCGACGAAAATGCGAATCGACAACGCGGAGCGCAAACATGGGCCCGGATGATAAAGATTTCGAGAATGCATCCCGCTGGAAAATCGAAGACACCCAGCGTGTGGAATTTCATTAGAGCGCAGAGAGAGAGAGAGAGAGAGAGAAACAGAGCTAGAGCGGGCGAGATAGTTGGTGGGAAGTAACGGAAAGCGTTTTTGTTGGATGAAATGAAGCAATGAAAACATCATGCAGGAGAAAAGGGAGAAAAAGATGAAGCAAGAGGGAGTAAAAACCACCACCCAAAGCTAGGAAATAAATAGAACCCGGCAAGAAACGAAAGATAATAAGAGAAAAAAAAACGGATAAAAATGAGATGAAACAAAAACGAAAACGGCAGACGAGCAAACTCGAAACAAGGTTAGTGTAAATGAAAGCAGTTGAAATAAAGACAAAAAAGAAAAATAAAGAAAAACAGATGAGACGGCAAGCGAGAGAGAGCACGAAACAAAACAAAGACACTAAAATAAGGGAGGACAAAACCATTAGCTCAGCACCGGAGACGCAAACAGAAACGGCGGACAAGAGCGTGCGGGCCTAGTAAAAATGCTCAACGATACGTATAATCACCGGGCGTCGTCCGCGGCACACGGACAGTCCGAGATTGGACGTAGAACAATGTCTGTCCCCTCGCGCCCCTTGCGCCTCCAATCCCTCCGCCGCCTAGTCGAGCAAGTTTCGTTTCTTTCGGGGTTCGGTTTCGGGAATCGGGAATCTTCTGCGACTGACGGAAATCGTGAATGTGATAAAGCTGAACATGAGCACCGAGAGGGACCCGCGCCACTACCATTGCTGCTCCTGTTGCTACTGCTGGTCCACCGCGCGCCCTGTCCACTGGCCGCCAGTGCCCTACAAACGAGCGCTTTATTAACATTAATTAATGATAATTTTATTCCTTCTCATTATCTCGTTCGCGGGGCCTGAAGGGTGCCGGAGTGGCGGGCCCAGCTCTGTTTGTCCTTTCGTTTCGGAGACACGGGAGACAGGCGTTGAGGCGAACCGGTCACCACACATGATGCAGATGAGCATGGTGGTGTGGTGGATGGATTGGAGGATTTTCGGCCATTTCCTGCGCGGCCGGGTTCGTTGTCTGGTTGGCCCTGTCACTGTCACTAGCCACATGGTCGGTGGCGATGGGGGCCGCCCAACAAACTGCTCCGAACTAATTGCGAAACTCCTCCAGCGGGGCAAACCCGTCGCCGGGCAGCGCTTACTTTCCCCGGCTCTGGCTGGCTTTAAAGGCACCACCTTCCTTAGATATCCTTCTCCTCCACTGTAACCATCCAGTTGGGTTGTGAAGAGTTTTCGTCAAGTTTTGCCAGCGAAGCACACCTCCGAAACGCGTTGTTTGCCCTTCCCCCGTTCCAAGCGTCAAATCCTTGTCAAGTCAAACGCCACCAGTGACTTTTATTGAAGTTTGACACCAACGCGTGAAAGAGAGAGAGCCGTATCTATTTCTAGCATTGAAGCTCATTTAGTCACTTCTCTTACTTTGGAGATACTCAACATTGGTGATACTTTTTTCTTTATTTGTTATTCGCTATCCATCTTTCCCCGTTTACACCCG
Organism: Anopheles gambiae; assembly: GCF_943734735.2. Lineage (NCBI taxonomy): Eukaryota > Metazoa > Arthropoda > Insecta > Diptera > Culicidae > Anopheles > Anopheles gambiae. The sequence continues at coordinate 3,879,635 of NC_064600.1, read as the reverse complement.
ACGCTTGAACGCTGCAATCGTGCCGTGGGGTCCCGTGTTTACACTTGCGGGCGGTACACTTTTCATTGCTAAATATTTAAGTAGCTTCCGCAGCACGCTTACATTGCCCCGCCGGCAAAAGCCACCGATGAATGGCCGATGCCCCGATCCTGCGCGATTCCAACCCCGGAGAGCACTATTGGCAGTTGACGGCAGGCGTAGCGCACTGTCATCTTCGAATTGCGTGCCTATTTTTCCGAGCCCGTTTGCTATCTATCCTAGCCGACCTCCCTGCCGGCGCTCAACTGCTGATCCGGCGTAAGACGTAATACATGCCTCCCAATGTCCCCAGCACCCAGCACACCCGGTACGCTCGTCATAGTTTTTCCAACAAACATCATGAATATTTAATACCAAACGAAAAACATCTTAATTTTTGTCCCGAACGCTTAAGTGTCGGCAGATCCCGGGCAGGCATCTCTTCTTCCTTACAGCACACACACACACACACACAGACTCAAACGCACAGCATTCCAATTACGGTTCCGGTCGGTTTTTTTTTTTTGCGGGTCGGGATATCAGGGTAGTACTTTCTTCGCCAGAGTTTCGCTAGCTTGCAGCGTGTGTTCCTCGCCGTCCTCGTTTGCTTCTATTTTGTCGGTTGAATTCAAGATATTCCCCTCATTTAGGTTTTTTTTTTTTGCTGAAGTCGGTACCTTTTGCCGCTGCCAACTTTTCCCCCCTACTCGGCGGGTAAGTATTGGCAAGTGAAGTGTGGAGGGTCCCAGGGTTCAAGTCTGCAAAGATGCAAGATGCCTAGGACACACCGAGTAGACTGAGTGGAGAAACGGTTCTTGATACCGGTGCCGTCACTTTGCGGCAACATTTCATGCCTTAATTTAGCGCAAAAAGGTCTCGAGCTCGTCTTGTGTGTGTGTGTGTGTGTTTTTTACGCTTTCGGGTTGACTTCACTCCATCCAGTGTGAAGCCATCTTTTGCCGTTGGAAGTTGAAACTGAAACGAAACCGGGAGCGGCTCCAAAACAAAACAAAAAGCAAAAACACTTACAATTCCAAGCAAAAAGATACATATTTACACGTGTTTCATTTAATTTTGCCAACCACGGGGAAAAATGCATTTCGACCTTTCTTACTCATCTCATCCTCTCCGCGTTGGTAGCCAAAGTAAGAGTGGGCAAGCCTAACAAAATAAAATAGCTTGCTTCAAGCCGGATCCAAACCCACCAACCGAGACGCACGGGGGAAAACGCACGATCCCGAAAGCGAGAGTCAGCATTAAAGCATTAAATATGCTGAAAATACGGCAGAAGTGTGAATGCTGCCCTGGAACCTGCCTGGAGAGCAGGGGACGCGCGCGTTCGGGTGGTGCGGTGGTGCGTGTGTATCAAAATAAAAATAAAACCTTTCCCAGGGCTGCCGTGTAGCGCTACGGACACTATCAACGCCCCGACCGGGGAAGGGGCCGGGTGGCTTGCCGAGAGCTCGAAAGTGCTCGAAAAATAAAGCGCCTGCTGGGCCGAGGGGTTGTGGAAGGCAGGGGGGGGGGGGAGTGGATATGCCGTGCCCGTGACTTTTCCGTGCGGCCCCGGACGAAGAAACGACAACGCACGCGGCACCGACGGCGGCGAGCAGAAATAAAAATAAAGCAACCACCCGGGCGGTGGTGGTGGTGGGTGCCGGTATCGGTTGTTAAATGGATCCTGCTTGCACCATTATCCCCGGGACCGGGACCGCAAAAGTGGGTGGGAGAGCTGTTCGGGCGCCCTCGGTGTAGTGTGCGGGGCCCTTGTTTTTCGGTATATTTTGTTATTTGGTGGGCTGTGCGTGTGATGAGCTGCAGGGTGGCGCTGATCCTGCTGCTGCTGCTTCCTTCTCTGCGTGTCCCATTAGGGGGGGGCCGGAGAGGAAGCGGGAGGATGCTTTTTCGCTGGCAAACTTTCGCTCTAAAAACACCTCCTGAACATTCCGGGATGTGGGGGTGCTCACGGCGAGAAGAAAATGGTGCGGCTTCCTACGGGTGAATGGTCGTGGTATATGGGGCAATCGTTTCTGCTGTTTTTTGTTTTTTTTTTTTTTTTGTTTTTTTTTGTGGTGGATTTTCGGGCCCACTTTCTTCCCTAATGGGAGACAGTCAGCTACCGGTGAGGGGGTCGGTGAAGCAACGCGTACGTGAGTCACTAATCATTCGTTCGACAACGGTCGGCGAATGAGCTGGCTAATGGCATAATCCTTTCAATGCACTTTTTTTCCTGCGTTTTGGTGGGTTTTGAAAGCGTCGAGAGGGTGAGGACCAGCGCAGGAAAGGATGAGAGTGAGACTGTTTCATAAAGAGCATAAATTACCTTTCTACAGCTGCGTAGAACACAAAAAAAACAAAGCAAATGCTTATTTTGTTTGCAAGGAATGTTAAAAGGGGTGTCCTTAAACTACGTTACACGTACAATGGACAGTTTTGTAGCAAACTTGAGAATGTTTTTGGGCATTTAATATTTAAAAACAAGGCATTTATTATTAAGTGCATTTTCCCACAATTATCCATAAATTACGTAACACGTTAATAAAAGGGATTTGCCTACTCTCTCCCTATTGTCTGGTAGTATAAAGTTTGAAGCTACATTACCTACTGACTGTTCTCTCAATTCCTGTGAGCGTTGCGTAATTAATGGATGGCTCCCTAGATGTTTTAAAATTGTACACTTACTTGTACTGCATGTGGTTTTACTTCATCTTAGTAAGATTCTTGGTTTTGCCAGTGCAAATATAAGTTTTAATTGTTGTAAAGGAGTAAGATATAGCTGACAACCCTTATCGAATCACTGTCGGGAAAAGTTCGGGTCAAAATGAGACTCTGATAGCTGTAACTTTTTTTTAACCAGTTACCAGCGAGCAGTTAGTTATCTAATCTGATTTCAACTGAAGATTACAATTCTGTACCTTTTAAAATGGTTTTTAAAATTCTACAAAAGGGAAGTTTATTTTGCATTTGACATTTGATGTGTCAAATCAGTACAGTTTGCTCGAAGAGCTGTCAAACTTAGCAAGTAGCGTATAAAGAAATCGTGTATATCGAGTATGGCGTATATCAAGGAATACCTGTATATGGAGCCCTTTTCGTTTTAAGTTCGTATGCTGAAATTTCAGCCTGTCAGCTGGTTGCATTGTATAACAGTTTTCGAGCAGCTATCTAAGTAAGTATAATATACAGGTGGGCTTATTCCAAGGTGTTTCAATTAAAAAGGCTGATTTTTATCGCTTCTGCTTCTGAATGAAGATTTGTTTTGTTTGCCTCCAGAAAGCTTGTTTGAGCAAAAGCTTTCACCCGTACTGTCAAAAAGTGATGTTCAAAATTAGTTTATAAAATATGCTATGAAACCACCTGGACTACATACACTTTGATTTGTAGATTCCACCACGTGATGTAAACAACACCGTGTTTTCGAGCAGCTACTCGAATATAATTCTAGTATGGAGTGTTTACATGATTTCAGCCTCCAACTGTCAAACTCCATACAAAAAGCTGACTAGAACCGCGAAGGGCCTGTGCTCTTCTTTGCAATCCTTACCGAGTCTCCTGCTTTATATGGAAAATCTGTTCCGCGCACCGTATGGCTGATTGAAATAAATAAGTTTGCTTTAAAATGTCTACAACAAAAAAAAAAACGTGAAAAACGCAACCGACAGCGGCGAGGAGCCACCCTTAACGACCGGTTCGGTTCGACGACCGTGCGCGCACCGGGTAGTTCAATTAGAAAAAGTTCACGTTCACGGTTTTCGGCTGCCCTCCGATGTACCGTGCCCGGTTCCCCGTCCCGTACAGCCAGCGTTTCTTGCAGTGTTATAAAGAAGAAAGAAAAAGAAGACACACACACACACACACACAAGTCAAAGAAGTCAGCTTGTCAAAGGGATCGTTAGGGTGCTGGCCTGATAAAGCTATTCCTGCAAGTCATTACTTACGAGCCAAATCTCGAGCCAGCGAAAATTTTCGTCTGCCAAAACGAGCCGGCGAAAAGGAGAGTGGAATTAAGGGAGCAAAAGAGAGTTTGAGAGAGCGAGAGAGCAGGAAAGAGAGAGATAAAGAGTGACGGAATGGAATTGAGGAGCGAAAGGGCACGGGAAAAGCACCGCTTGGCTGGAATGCAGCTTCTGCATCGGGCCGGGGAAGTATTTGGCTGGAGTGTCTTGCACTCGCGATGCGTTAAGCTTTTTTTCCCTCCCTTTGCCCCATTTACTTTGCGCTGCTTTCTATTGCAGCTTTTCGTTTCCCCCCCCCCCTCCCCCCCCCCCCCTCCTTGCACTCCCACCGTGCGCTCCATCGCGTAGCCGGCGTTTTCCGCTCGATTTATAAATGTTTGCCAAAGTGCCAAACAGCCAGCGAACTAATCAATCAAACAAAGCTGACGAGAAGCGATCGATTTTTCCTCTACCCACCCCCCTCCCCCCCACCTCTCATTCTGTCGGGGAAGTTTTCGCCTTTTCGAACTACCATGGCTGTGTGTGTGTGTGTGTACGTGAAGATTTTCCTCACCTCGAGGATTTTACCTTCACACCCTTTCCGAAAAGCTTCAAAGAAACACCCGCCCACGTTTATCCTTTTGACAGGCGGAAAAGGTTGCTTCACACGTACAGCAGCAGCAGCAGCAGCAGCAGCAGCAGCAGCAGCAGCAGTAGTAGCAGCCCCGACGATCAGGGGTCTGTCTGTGTCTGTCCTTACGGTGCGCCAGGGAGGTGTGGAAAGTTTTCGCAATCCTCGTCAAGGTGTGAGAAGCCGTGCTTGCTTCAGCGTGCTGGCTTTCTGCCTGCCAGATTTTGCCGCTGTCTCGCCGGTTTGGCGGTGAGCTTACCTGGCAGCGTACCGGGACGGGGTACCGGCACGCCTCCTTGCCCGCTACGCCGAACGATGTGAAGCTATTAATTTTACTTTAATTATTAATAATTAATTCACTTTGCCCTTGCACTAGCGCGAGCGCGTGAAAGTGGCCCCGGTAAACAAACATGCTCGTGCACATGGCTGGGGCCGGGGGTTTTTCGGTACCGTGGCACTCGCTCCTTCTTTCGTGCTCTCTTCACACCCAGCCCGGTGCCATTTTCGTCCGGAATAATTATAATTACCCACGAGTCGGTCAGGACGGGAAGGTTTACGAACTGGCTCGCAGGAAGGTAGAGAGAGAAAAAAAAACTACACCCACGGAAGAAAAACTCCCCACGAGAGGAGCGAGAGCATGAGGGCGCAGGGAAGCAACGCAACTCACACACGGTGTGGAAAAAGTTCATCAAATATAGAGCACAGCGGAATGGATGCAGATTTTCCACGCGGTCACGGGAATGTGAAATATTCAGCGATTTGTGTTAACGTTTTCTCGTTGGCGGCCGGTGCTTGGCTGTTGCACGAGCAAACACGAGCCCGATGGCGGCGACGACGAGATGGCGTCGGCGATAGCGTGGCTCCCTAATTCACTGAACTAGATTAATTCGCAAAGCGTAAATCGAATTACTTCCGATTTTCCGCCTCAATCGGTCACAAATGATAGGGAGGACGGGCATGTGGCCGACAGGGACGAATGACAGGTAATAGGTGAATGGAAGGAAGCAAGCCAGACTGTTCGTGCTGTGTGTGTGTGTGTGCACTCTGAGTAAATATGTCCCGCAAGCGGGAGCGGGGAGGGTGGACTAGTGCCAGGGCGGAGATCTGTGAATCAATTAGCGTCGCAAATAAACAATCTTCCCTGTACCGCCAAGCACTAGTGATGCGAGATTAGGGTCTTCGTCGGTGCTGGTTACACACGAAGAAGCAGGGCCCAAGAGGCAAACCAAAGGAAGGGCCGCTCGTGGATGGATAATTAGGGCAGCGCGGCGGTGGCTCCCTTTGTTTTCCCGACCGCGGTGCTGGGCGCGATTTGTTGTGATCGATTTGTTTTTTTTTTTTGTTTTTCGCGTCCACCGCACCGCCACATCAAGGATCATTAATTTTTAATCCATTTGCATTGCGCGCGCCGCGCGCAACTCGGGCGGCAAAATAAAAGCTCGTATCGCGGGCGCTACAGCAACAAGCGGGCCGAAAAGGCTGAAAAGGAGGAGCGCGAGAGAGGGAGAGGTTACATTAATCCGCGCGCAATATGGACGCAGCACGGAAAATCAAGCGAAGCAAAAGAAGGCAGCCATTTGTTGGCGATGCGAAGTGGAAGTCGCTTGTTTTTAATGAATGGAATGCGGCGAAAGAGAATGCGCGGAAGCGTTGTTAGATTTATTATTAATTATTACCGGCAGCAGACTATTTTGGGAAAGCAATGCTTTTTTTTTTTCGTTCGATCTGAAAGCCGTTCGAGCTGAATGCAAAAAAAAGAAATATTAACAGCAGCGTTAGTGCACTGTAGCTTCGGTAGAGTATAACCTGGTTGCGTTGCAACCGCTTCTCGGTCGACTAGCTTCATGGTGTAGTGTGTAACGTGTGTCGGCTTTACGTGCGGGATAGGTCGTGAGTTCGAATCTCTCTAGGTGTGTTAGGTGGATGATTTTCAAAATGTTCTCAAATCAATTATTATTGAACTGTGACCAATGAGAGAGAAGGAAATGAATGTTCTGAATCACACAACGGGTAATAATGTGTACGAGCTTATTAATAGTTTAAAAAAAACACTAAGAGAAACTAATGCTAATGCATATACCATATACCTAGGAGCACAAATATAACTTTGACCAAAAAATTGCCTAAAAAAACAGTCATGCTTATTTTGCAATATTAAAGGTGGTTTGAAATGTTGCTTGAAAAGTTAAACAACTATTATCGAATGCTTGAAATTATTCTATTATTAGAATGCAAACATTCCTGTCATTTAGAAGCAGCTTTTAAAACTAAAAATGCAATTTGGGAGAAAAAAAACAACTCTGTAGTAGGGGAAGGTAGGTAAAGACGGACACTGCGGGTAAGATGGAAATATTTTAGTTTTTATATCAATTGATGATGAATATATTTCTTCAAACACCTTAAATAAGGGTATTTTGAAGCTATAAATTAATCAGCAACTTAAGAAGGTATTGAAATATGCGAGAAATGAAAATAGCAGTCATGCGTTATGATATTACTCGCTCGACGCTGATGAGGTTCTTCACGAAATCCAACATTTTGTCACGACTTGGACATCTTTCATAGTAAATAAAAAATGAAGTACTGATATCAAATCGTTCAGAAATAGATGAGAGATTCTATGGCTTTACATAAAAGGGGTACAAAAAGTTCAATCTTCAATGTAAGAAATGGCTGGACCTATTAACAAGTCCCTCAACTATGCAACGTCCACTGTTAGTGACCGATATTTAAAAAAAAGATGCCCTAGATTCTGCATGCTACGTTCTATTAGAAGCGGTGCTTACAATTCCTAAATTCACGGCTGAATGAATCGTCGTTGCAATGGGTCAAGAATTGGTTTATAAACGTACCAGGGCGTGGAAAGCGATAGAATTTGTTGGAATACTGTAAAACTCTTCAATTTCCAACGTTTTCTAAAGGTGTCCATCTTTCCCATATCAGGTGTCGACATTTCCCGAACCCGAACATTTCAAAATTGCACGAAAAATAATCATATTTTTCATTTATGAAAAAAAAAACGGAAAAATCGATAGAAATTTAAAAGTTTCAACACATTTTCTGATAAACCATGAGTGTAAGATAATGTATGCACATTTTAATCGTCGTTGCACCTATATATCCTTACATTTTTACCATTTCCCTTAACGTGTCCGTCTTGACCTGCCTTCCCCTATCACTCTGGGCATCAGCTTTTCACAACAAGTAAATTAAACGATTCTCCTCTAATCCGCTTTGCAGCGTAACAAACCTCCAGCAGGTTAACTTTAAGGCTTCCTGGCACTGTTAGCTACAACCCACTCACCCACACTCCCTTCCCGAAGTTCCAATCAGGACCACCCGGATATCGATTGATTGTGCTAATTGCGCCTGGTACAAACAAAAAAAAAACGCGTTTTAAAACAAGCGCAGCCAAACACACTCACAAACTCAAACTAGCGAGCTGTGTGTGATACTTTGCACAACCCGTCTGCATTGCCCGTGCAGTGTGCACCATTCTAAACGCTTTGGCACCAGCAAAAAAAAATCCCTTCAAACGCTTGGCTTTGTAAGGGACACGGCATCCCCATCAACGCGCCTAATTGCATTTTGCCTTCGGAGTAATTTTCCGCCAGTAGCGTTCGGCTGCCGCGTTGCGTATTGTTTCACTGTCTTCTCGTCCTCGCGGAAGAGTGACTGTTCCTGGCGAGAGAAAGAGAGAAAGAGAGATAGAGAGAGAGAGAGAGATAGAGAGAGAGACACACATACAGGAGGTAGTTTTGCGTTTTACTTTAAATTACTCCCGCTGCATCGGTGCACGCCGCCGTGCCATAATCAAATTGCTTTGTTGGTTTGTTTTGAGGGTGCTCTTTTTACCCGTTGTCTAGGTTCTTTTTTCACGTGACCATTTTTTCTTCTTCTTCTTCCTGGTCCTTCCATCGCTCAACACACTCACACATGGCTTAATTTCGTGGCACGAGACAAAAAGCGCACTCACTCAAGCGTTTATTACCGACATTCCAGCACGGTGGGCGAAGCTTTTGCTCGGTGGCATATGGGGGATCACATCATGGGGAGGTTTTTTTTTGCTGGGCTGCTTCGTTTTTGGTGTTTAAATAATGCCACTCAATGGGCAGAGCGACAGAGAGAGAGAGAGAGAGAGAGATAAAAAACTGTTCAGTTGGTCCGTGATGGTGGTGGCAGGTTTAGACCAAAGGCTAAAGGAAACGATGCGGCACGCGAAACACTGCCGCCCGACAAACAAGGGATCGCGGCTTTGCCACGTACGCGATTGGCCCTTGCGAAAAACTGGACAGTTTCGTACTGCCCGACCTCCTTCCCGGCCTGGAAGGACCATCCAACCAACCCGTCCCGGAAATGCCAAACACGCCGCTGGGAGGTGTTGCGTTAGTTTTGAATTTTTCATGGAGCTAGTGCCGGACCATCGTCACCGTTCCACCCCAGACCGTGCCGGAAGCAACTCTCCGATCGGCAGCGGTGGCAGCATCACTTTTGGCGATGGCATAGTGTGCTAGCACACGGTAGAAGAAGCAGCAGCAGGAGCAACAAAAAAAACAAAATACCCTCCAGCAGAGGAGAAAGGAAGCTAGACATCTCGGTTCGGCAGTGTGCGACACGTGGTACAGGTGATGTCAAAAAAAGCTCAAGCTGAAACGAAAACTAATCTTAAATAATATTTTTATTATTTACTGCTCCTTGGAAAATGCTCGAACCTGACGCGCGTGTGCAGCCTGCTGCGTTGTTGTTACGGTTATTCCATTAAGCTTCCCTTTTTCATTTGAATGTCTTATATGATCTAATAAGACTGTAATAAAACTCACTTGAAACTGAAAGGGCCCATCTACAGAACTCTGTTAAGACTACTTGTTAAACCCATTTCTAGTGATGTGAGGCGGAAATAAATGATCAAAATTACAGCTTATTGCTATGGATATGTTCTTGCGACGGCAATGAAGTAGTGATTATGAAGTCATAATAATGGTTGATAATTATTTGAGAACTTTGATGTTGTCTTAATGTTTTTTTCTGATTCTGAAATCGCTCGCGTATGAGTAGAAATCCATGCCAAGAAAATTTCTGTTGAAATACATCATAATAATTTAAGCCTCAATAATACAGGGTTTTCGAGGATTATATAGACATGTTCAGCGAGTTGTAGATTCGTTCAGGCATATAATAGACTCTTTCAGCGAGATATAGAATTGTTCGGATGTAGGTGTAGACATGTTCGGTTATACTGTAGAGCTGTCACTTTCGTACCCCTTGGACTGCAAGTTGGATCATTCTCATCAGAAGGTTAACAAACGGTTTTCGAAAAAATATGCTTTTTTCAACTAATTTATGTATTAAACAGCTTGGAGAATGATTATTAGCTACTTTTAGGACTTTTAAGAATGAAAAATTGAACCCTGCGGCACAGTGTGTAAACAAAACAAATGACAGCTCTACAGAATCGCTGAACATGTCTACACCTACATCCGAACAATTCTATATCTCGCTGAAAGGGTCTATTATATGCCTGAATGAATCTACAACTCGCTGAACATGTCTATATAATGCTCGAAAACCCTGTAAGCAACTTTTTAGTAAAAAAAATAAATTATTTTAAAAATATAGTTTACATTGAAACTCCCTCAATTTGCACAAAAAGCTTTCGCAAGGCTGTGGCACAATAAACATGACGGGAAATACGGGCGTAATAAAACTTTTGGAAAATTGCCATTTTTCTACTTGCTTTGTAAATTATGAATTGCTTTATCTACACATCAACATGCCTAACACATTTTGGATACACAAATCAACAATCTTATGCACTTAAATTGATTCCATTGGCTTAAGATCAAGAGGACTTTCTTAAGCACAAGTTCAGTCGTTTTGTAGTGCTGTATGTATCGCTAAGATAGTTTTAAACAGCACATAGCTTTAGTAAGCACTTGTGCAGACAAACAAGTTTTAAGACTCTCCACGTACAGGTAGTGTACGAGATACGCGGATTCTGGTACATGCAATTTTACACAATCGTGGGTTTCTGAATTTGACACTTCTTTGCACAAATTTTATTGATTTCATATCAGTTAATAGCAACATGATTGAATAATAACCACCCACTGGAAGCAAAAGGACTACTTAAATGGATCTGAAATATAACATGAAATTTCAATATATAATGGCTAAATCCGCTTCTTCACGATTTGCGTTAATAGCGATACAGCCTGAATAGTTCGTTCCAAGTTCCCTCCATTCAAGACTTAATAAGCATTTAATAAGATCAGTTGATATTTGATGTCCCAGTCTCAAATAACGAGTCTCAAAACATGCAGTCTTATAATCGCCTTCAGAACGTTTTAAAGTTTTAACAACTTTAAAGACTGGCAAGCATCTTGAAATTACACGTTAAAACTACAAGGCTTAGTACACTCACAGTAAAGCATTCTTTAGACATGTTGAAGCGTAAAAGCTATAGGAAATGTTTCTTGGGTGTTTTCTTGTCACGCACTGTCACACACGCGAGCGGCAGTGACAGTAACCGCGTGCCGGCGAGTCGGGGCACAAAAACGATCCTGCTCCGCACCGGGACCGCTTACCCGGTACCAGCGCACCAGGCGGAGCTGTCAATATAGGTTGCCACGATGGCCAGTCGGCCAGGAGGCCAGGACGATCCTGGCTACTTAAAGCCCGTCCCGGGGCATTGTTTTGCTTCTTTTTCCTCTTGCCGTTTTCCCGGTTGCCGTCGATTTTTCTTCTTTTTTTTCCTGCTGCTGCTGCTTCTTCTACCGTGCTGTTGACACAAATATTGCCCACTTGATCCACGGGGCCGCGGCATCGTTAGCTGGCAAACGTGCGGGAGGGGGAATGCACGGATGAATCCAACCGATTCATCCTCACACACACACACACACACACGTAGCAGCAGCAGCAGCAACAAAAAAAAGGGGTTTTCGGGAAAGGGCACCAAACCGAGAAATTGGAAAACCGTCACGTGGATCAGCGATAATGGAAGCGTAAAAAATTTACATAAGCCGATCAGAATAAGTTTCACCGACTAATCTTTTAATGGATAAAATTTGAATATCGACCAATGGTGGGGGCAGCAAGTGGTGAGGAAAAGGAAAGGGGGAGGAGGGGGGGGGCAAGAACGAGACATCCCGAGCATAGCATATGCACGGCTGCATCGACCGCCCAACACACACACACACACACACACAAAAGGAAGCGAAACAAAACAAGACAAACAAAATAGAATGTGTTGGGGTGGCAAGCTTTTGGTCATTTTCCGGGAAAGCGGTGCCTTTGGGGGGGGGGGGGGGGGGAGGGAATGTTGGAAAAGCCACGAAGAAGAAATGCTTCGCCGGCAGATCGACCGAACCGATGCCAACCGCTTGAAACTCAAATTTTACAGGAATAGTGTATTTTGTTGTTGTTGGTTAGTGTTGTGATGTCATGCTCCTTACATAATGTCTGCACGATTGTGTGTGTGTGTGTGATGCTCCCTTTTGCGATGGCTCATCCGTCATGTCGGAGCGATTTCACGCAGCAAAAACAAATTAATTTCACTCACGTGAGGTCACGGCGGGATCACGCCAACTGATGAGCCAACTCTGCGGCCTGTTTTTTTTTTTTTCTGCCCCGCCAACAGATAAAACCCCTCTGAAACTCCCACACACACACACACACGCAATCTTCGATCGGAAGCTTTGGGGGAAAAAACGACGGTTTGTGTGTGTGTGTTAGTAGAGGCACGAGCGTCAGAAAACGCCATTTATCACGGGCACACGGTACACGTGCTGTAAACGCTCCTTCTTACATACAAACACAGACACACACACACACACACACACACACACACACACACACACACACACACATAGAAAGAGAGGTAAGCGAATCCTTCCCGGTGGTGTTAAAGCCCGGAAGTGAGCTCCACTTCCGTAATCTTGCCCCCGTTTTTTTTGTTGTGCTCCACTCTTTGTCCCTTTTTGTGGTTGGTTCAACGCACCGAAAGCTTTCCGACCCGCAAAAGCTTAAAATTATTGAAAGTTCCCGAGGCAGTCCAACAATAGTTGTGTTCCATCGGCACACACACACACACACGCGCGGCTCAACACTGTAATCGAAACTTTCTCGGTCTTGTTTGTCCGGTACGGGGTGTGAAAAAAAACACAATTTTTTGGACAACAGCAGCAGCACCAAAAGCAAAAAAAAGGCTCGGTAGGCGGCCATTTTGCAGCCCCAGCACGCGACCGAGCAGGGGGGGGGGGAGGTGAAAATTACATTTGAATAACAATGGTCACTTTACCTCGGGCAGAGGTGCCGTTTTATTTCCCATACTAGCTCCCCCTCCCTCTTTACCTTACCCTGCCTCGCCCACTGAAAGGCAAACCGAACACGGGAATGGCTAGGCGCACCCGGCATGAGTAATGGAGCGGGTGGGGGCTCCCCCACTCCCCCGCAAAAAGGGCCGAACAAGGAACCCGAAGCGACACAGCACACACACACACACACACACACACAGACAACTTTTTGACGGGATTGAATTAGAACTTAGCTTACCCAGTCACTCCGAAATAGAGTATAAATTTACAAAATTGCAACGAACAAGCGTTTTTTTTCGCTTCTTCTTCCCCTTCTTTGCTTGCTTGCTTTTTCTTTCCTGCTGTTAGTAACCACCCCCCCCCCCCCCCCCCAGTAAGCAAAGATGGCGGCCTGCGCACGGGTGGGCAATAACATAAGGTAAGGCGGTAGTGGCGCCCTCTGCTTAGTCAGCAATAGTCTCCATCCCAGCCCCGCCGGTCCCGATGATATGTGTGTGTGTGTGTGCTGAAATGTGATTTTTGTTTCATCAAGCGAAACAAGTGCGGAAAGGAGATACAGCCCGGCCCGGGGTGTCCTGGGGGGGGGGGGGGGGAGGGAGCAAAACAAAACAAAACACAAAAATGGGAAGGTTCGCTTCCTTTTCCCACCAACGCCCCACCGAAAGGTTAGGCTTTACTGATGGCGCAGGTGGAAAGATTAGACGACAGCGGGCGAATCATCCCCCTTCCGCAGCTACCAAGGGAGGTTTAGGGGAGTGGAACGGAAGGCCCACACACAAGGGTCACATTCGCCGAACAGCGTAACAAGCTTCAACGCCTCGAGTTGCTAACGAGCGTCGGCAAATTTGCTGCCGCTCTGTGAACTCCATGACTATGTGTGTGTGTGTGTGTGTGTGTGTGTGTGTGTGTGTGTGTGTTTGTGTGTGTGTCCGGAAATGCCTCGGGACTGTTAAAGCCGGACTGATGGCTGGCAGGCGGATGTGAGCGTTGGAATAGCCGTACACACACACACATGGCATGCTTAGTAGACCTCCTGTCAGATTGCAGAATGCCCCAAGGTTCCACCTTTGGGTAGTTAGAAAAACTGCTCACCAGCACATCTAGGTATGTGTTGGTGAGTGTTAGTTGTTGTCTCTTTCCATCTCTTTCTCTCTCTCTCTCTCTCCCTCTCTCTCTCTCTCTGTGGAAGGTGTTTTATCACAACCACAACAGGTGAGTTGGCGAAAAACTTCAAAGCTTCTCCACACGATATCAATCACAATCACTGGCTTTGGTTGCGCGATTGACAACTCCACGCGGCAGTACAGACCGGCGGGGGAGCAAACAGGTCCACAGCATCATCCACACCCAACACACCGGCCCTGCAGAACAGATATTAGGCCCATAAAAGTCACACAGGCACGGTTTGCCGACCAACGGCCGACCGGAACGCGTGTCCCAGGGTGCGTGAACTCTGCGGAACAAACAACTTCTGTCCCTGTGGGAACAGACAGCACAGGTCAGAGGTCACACTCTCCGCAAGCACAAGAGCACGTGTGGTGCGCGTGCGAGCGAGAGAGCGGATAGGAGGAGTGGCTGCAGAAAGTGTACTGGAAACAATTCAATTTTTCATTTGCGCCGACGAGCATGCAGCTTTGCATTGTTGTTTTCGCACCGGCTAGGCCTTTGCCCTGCGTGCTGCGTGGGTGTCTGTTTATTTGTTTGTTTTTTCTTCTCCCGTATGTCCTTGGGGTGGAATCGCTCGAATCGGGCAGGGTTTGACAGCGTTGACAGCGCTCGAGTGTTGCAATGCGCTCAAAGAGGCGTAAAATAGTGCTCAAACGGTCACCTTTTCGAGCACACTTGAACTAAGCGCTCGAAAAGGTGCTCAAGTTTAGTTTGAACGCGGAACGCACGTAAAACTTTGAGGCTGGTAGAGTGTGAGGCATTTTGCATTTTTTTTATTTTTGTTCTATTCCAAACTCTGAATAAAACATTGACAATTGAAACAAATGCAGAATGTATGAATGTTTAGTTATTTTTTATATTTTTGATGTATGACACTGACGTCATGTGATTATTGAAACGTGGTTGGAAGCATGCATTGCCACTCGGAGGAACTCAACAAATCGCTAAGTTTGGGCAGCTACGTCACGTAATGGAGCCATTGAACACTTAATGTTGTCCCATTTCTAGCTGTTGACTCATTACAACTTTTATTGTGAACGGAATGTTGACGCCAATAACTACTCAGTAGCTTGATTCTGTTTAGAGTGATTGAGATTGTTATTTAAATATTCAACTCACTCTGAAAGAGTCGAACGAAAAACTACTACCAGTGTGTTAATAGTCCGTAGACGTAGTCCTAGTTGTAAGATTCATCATTCTACAACTCTGTTGAAAGTATCGCCTTGCTCACGAAGGATTTAATTCTACTTAAATTGGGCTAGTAGTGCGTTTGAAGAGTCACTCAGTGCAATTTAACTACCAAAAGAGTTTAAATAGAAAAAAACAAACGAATTCAATGTGAGTGAGTTGCTAGTCACCGCAAATGAGCCACAACAAACTACATTTGGATGATTTTAGACAATTGTCGCACTCATTGCTAGAAAGGAGCACTACTAAGCCCCGCCTATTGGGCTCACATGAAACAGCGACAAGTAACTAACTGAGCAGAAAGGAACTCATTCCATTCCATTCCATTTCGAACGCTAGTCACGACGCCATTGCAGTGACCCCGCGCGCCCTATGACCCGCACCGCAAACTGCTTTGCGGGGTGCAGATTGCTGAGAATGCTAATATTCAATTACGGCAAACCCAGGTTACTGACTTCTCCGATCGACGAATGGACGCGCCACTTACCGACCGTTTCTCGTCTGCTCCCGATGCGTTATGCGAAAGCTTGACAAACCCTGCATTTGCTTGTGTTTCTACCGCTGGAGCAGTGTGTACTGTTCCTAGTGAACTCTACGGCGACCTTTGATTTGCCACACTGTTCCTGCACAGCCGGGACCGCTACCGAAGCGTGCAGGCAACGGTCGCCACCCTGTGCCACTGCCTGTAACTAATGCAATATGTAGTTAACAAGTGCTGCGAATGTAGTGCTGTCGTTTTTGACTCGGCCCGCCCATCACCCTCACCACTGCCCACCATCGTCCGCGTGGCACGCGTGAAATCAAAGAAAACACCTGCAGCCAAACTGCGCGTCCTCGTACGGACGCAAGGCGCCATTTTAGCAAAGCGTTGCCGGCTGTCAACCACTACTGCTGCTACCATCCCCATCGGTGCCTTTCGAGTCTAGCAGAACAGAACAGAACCCAAGCGGGACAAACTTTTGGCCCCGGCCAAAGGTGCAGATTGAACGAAGCAAGCGAAGAAACGAACCACGACCCGGCACGGCAGTGGGTGGGGAGGGGTCAGAAGAAGAAAAAGAAGAGAAAAAAAAACAAAAGCAAAGGACAATCTATGGCTCCGAGAAAGAACATTCTTTTGTTGTTGTTTGGCAGCCGAGCGTTGGCGAAATAGTGCATTGAAGCGTGTCGGGCCATTTACAATGCTTCAACTAGTACTTGAGGAGTTGTATGTGTGTGTGTGTATGAAATACAGTTTGGTGAGTGAAACAAAACAACGGAGCAAAAAAGAATGCCAACAAGTCCTGCACAAGCGATACTACTGGACGGTTTGACGAACGCTGACGGAAATTGCAAACGTATTTCAGCACGAAACGGAGCAACAACAACAACACCACACACCGGTGGATGATCATGAGATGAAGTCAAAACGTGGCAGTAGAAGCAGTGGAAGCAAAAAAAAATGGACGCCACCCACTACTGCTTGGAACACGCTCGCCCGAAAACGATAGCCCATCAGAATACGACGACCTAAGTGGACGCCCGGCACACACTGGAGAAAAAGTTGGGCGGACATATCTCCTTCTCACAGCACCCGCCCCCGTCCAACAAGTATGTTGAATGGCAAAGGGGATGCAGCCAGGACGGCGAGCAGCGCTGAAAGAGCGCAATGAGGAATGATTTTATTTCTGCTATTAAGTTATCAAGCTGTTGACAGAAGGAGAAGAATTTACTTTCCGTATTTTCTTTTCATTTTTGTTGCTGTTGCCGTTTGTTGTTGGACGCAGACTTTTCTCGTTTTCTTTTGCTGGACTGCTCCGCGCCCCCTCTTGGCGTGCTGTTTTGGGTGGGCGAAGAGGTGGCAGTTTTCGTCTCGATATTTCAAGTTGATTCGTTTCTTTCTCCATTGCCCGGCCGGCCCGGGGAATGGCTGATTCGTGCACTGGGTCCTTAATTTCTTCCCGGCCCGGCCGAGAGCAGCAGAATGCCGAATCTTGCCGCTGTCGAGGCGCCTTTGTTTGCATGCCCTGTGGGTGTGATGGCCGCAAGGGAGACAGAGAGAGAGAGAGAAAAATTAAAGTTTGATTGCCATCTGCAACAAGGGCTGCCCAACCCAACGACCTGTGGCTTTCGGGGTGTTTTTTTTCTTTTTAAATTCATTTCCTTTCCACGCGACGAGTACACGAGCTGACGTTTACATACCCTGGACGGTCGGGGTCAAGGTGAATAAATAAAGCTCACCTTACCTTCCCGCCTCCAACCACCTTTCTCGGCAGTGCGGGAGAATGTGAGATCAATCGTAAGCAATTATGCAAATCGCAATCTCGATCCGTTTCATGGCGCAATTTTGCCACCAGAGGGCGCGCTCTCTCCCTCATTCCTTCACGCTTACTGTGTGCACGCTTTTTGTGAGGATCAAAACCACCTCGCCCAAGCATGAACAGCATTGCGCATTGAGCGCCTGGTGTCTCCGTAAATATGCAAAAGAAAACATTCCATAATCAGCAAGCATTTGCTATTTGCGGGATTGGCAGGGAGCTTGCGGGGCTGGGGGGACGTCGATTGAGAGCATTGCTCGATCGAGATCCGTACCACGTAATTGAAGCTTTCGCTGTACGTTGTGTGCCGGGTGCCAGGTCTGCTTGGCCTTCGCCCAGGTGCTTTATCGGTTTCGGGTGGGAAACTATTCCACTTCACTAGAGGGAACCGCTCTTGGTGCGCTTATTTTATGCAAACTGTGGCAAAAACACTCCCTCCCACCACCGAACACCTCGAAGAAAATCAAGAGATGAATGTGCGATACTGAAATTATTCAACATTCTATTAAGATTTTTAATTTAGATAGATGTCAGCGTCAAAGCTGATCGGATTTGCTGCGACCGCTCCTCGCGTTTGCTTCGTGCCTCGCTCAAGCAAAGCTTCGATGACTTCGATTTCCACGGGTGACATCTAGTCACCCCAACCGGTCTAAGCTGCGCACAGACACAGACACCAGCCGACTAATGGGGCAGCTTAGCCGAGATGCAAATCGAAAACGAACGGACGCCTGGGGGGGACGCCCGATAATCCTCGCGATACTCCGAGGGCACCGGCTCCGAAGCGTGTGAGAGCGAGAGTCGATGAGGCAAAAACCGATCCCAATCGCTCCTATATCAACTCCTCACTTGCGGGGAGGAAGAAAAGTTCATCTTCTCCAACCACCAAAAAAAAAAAACGAAAAGAAGCTAACAAAATTGAAATGGAACGGAGTG
The DNA here is from genome assembly GCF_943734735.2 of Anopheles gambiae. Taxonomy (NCBI): domain Eukaryota; kingdom Metazoa; phylum Arthropoda; class Insecta; order Diptera; family Culicidae; genus Anopheles; species Anopheles gambiae. Next base: position 3,861,157 of record NC_064600.1, on the reverse strand, counting down.
GAATTTGAATGGAAACATTATCCAATTATTTTCGGCTCGGTATCCCGCTACTTTATTGTTTCGTCTTCGGGCGCTCCGCGCATTTCTACACCGTGTCCGCGCGCGCCTAAACCCCAACCATACCCAACCCCCGTGGGGCGTGGGAATTTCAGCGATCCCTCCGTAACGCCATCACGTTTCATTAAGATTAAATTTGTCATACCCAGCGTCGTGGATCGTGGAGCGTCTTCGTCATCTTCCACTAGACACGGCAGAGAATACACAGATACAGACAGAGACAGAGAGTGAGAAAGGGAGAGAAAAGGAAGAAAGAGCAAGGGAAGAAATCGGCACACACATACCCGGGAATGACTTGCTAACGAGAAAATGGTTTTCTCTGGCAGCAAAACCGTCTCGGGGCTGGCGGGAAAATTAGCGATTGTTGGCAGCAAACGGTCAGACGAATTGGAATCGCCGTGCGGCGTGGCATCTGTCAACGACCGGCCACGATGCTTGCGGGAGGTGCGCGATCCAGTTGCGATGCTTTATGCACTCCCAATTGGCAACGGGGACGACGGCAAACCAATCGCCGGAAGGCTTGTCTGGGGCTGGTGCCGTGGAGCAACTAATGTCTGCCCGGGAAGATGGCGCACGAGGAGTTCCGATCGAGTTGGAGCAGGAGCCTGCAACTCCAATGAAACGATACTGGATCTGGACAGATGCGCTGCGCTGCGAGGGGTTTCTTGCTCGACTTGGGCACCTTGCGTCTATCACTGGTTTGCAGAATTCATCGTCTTCTTCGCTGATTTAAGCCTTAGCTTCAGTTGCAAGGCACTATTCGCGCTGCATCCCGACTACCAGAGTTGACAAGGAACATTTGAGGTTTTATCACAGTTGCAGCAATGTTGTTTATGTTTCGTTTGAGATTTGAATGTCTGGTATCGTGTAACGAGCTAATCTGAGAAAATCTTCCTATTTTCAACTATTTTTAATCCCAATTTTTTGAAGCCTAAGAAAGACATTCAGTTTGTTGGTATTTAAAGCCATGCCTTCAAAAGTTGTACAACATTGTCATAGCGATTACGTTTAAAGCAGCTCGTTTTGTGTTCCTCAAAAGAGCTCCCCAGGTGTTTTGATGCCTGATCCAATCATTTTGTGATGGTACGTTTAATTGACTTTGAGACAGTCCATCAAGTATCAGTTCAAACTGAGCCATTAGTCACTCAAAAGGTCGCACAATTCACCAGAAATCCTTGAGGTCAATGTACAGCATACTTCCAGATAACTCCGCTTCGGAGTTTCTTTTTTTTCTGGAAATTGTTATGAACTGACGGATCGAACAACTAATGTCAAACAATATTCCGGATTCTACGACAACTTTTCAAGACGAACAGTATGGCTACATTTAGAATAAAAATAATGAGAAGAATAAGAAGAATTTGGCATTTCTAACCGATTAACATGGAGATTCGAATGGCCCTGGTAACTTTGGAAGATATTACCCCTCTGTTCGACGGTTAATGACGGTAGTTTTTAGGATCCTCTAACATATCTTTGAACATTGCTTTATGAAATGTGTAAAATGAAAGATGAGTTGAGATATTCAATATTCAATGCTTCTAGCGGCAAACTTTAAAATTTGTTCTGCATCTCAAAACCATCACGAGCGAGCTTCAATTCAACAAACTGAAGTCTAAACCCCATCAGCTGACGTTTCTTGCTGCAGCAACGTCCGGAAGCCGCCGGCAGACTTCCCGGTAGACCGTTTCGTAACCCGACTGCCTTCCTGCCAACTGCGCTAATAAATGTATGGGCAGCACAAAACGGAAAACCGCGCGGCGCGAGGTCAGCGTGTGTACCGAGGCCACCACCAAGCCGGAAGCCGAATTAGTAATAATTGTACGATCTGCCCCAATCCCGGGCAGCGCTCCGTCCAGCGGGCAAACTTTACTCGCGCGGCGAAATTCGATGCCATTACGTCGGGCAGCGGTGCGAAGCGAGTCTGGAGTGTCGCCGTACGGAGAGTCCTTGCGGGGCTTGCTGCTTGATCGGCTGCGGCTGCTGTGATTGTGGCGGGATGACCCGGGCGCCGGGCGGACACCCGCCTGGGGACTGGGAGAAAAATGACTCGCTAACGACTTGATGGCAGTGTGCCCCGGATTTCGGACAACTCAGTTTAGTGCATCATTTACACGCAGCCCAGATAGGGGCGGACGCGGGCCGTGGAGCGGCAGCGCAAATGTGAGTAATTGAAAGCGTTACACACTTCCCGAGAGCAAACCCCGCACCCGCCCACTGCCCGTGCCAAACCGTGCGAGAGCGTAACCGAAAACGAGCAAACTTTGCGTTTACCCATAAGGTAAACTTTGCCCTGCTGTACGGAACGTGGTCCCGGGTCCATCCCGTGTTAGCAGACACATCCGATTTCTCGGGCGCGACGAGCCGGCAGCTCGACTCAGACGCTCGGTGGCGCTTATTGACCGTGGCTTTAATTATGTTTGGGTTCTGTGTGTGTGCTTCGCCCAGCCTCGTGCTTCTGCGCGTTGTTTCGGATTCGTTTTAATTGGATATACGGGAATCGGGCAAGTTTTCCGGTACGCCAGGAAGGACCCGGTCTACTTATCCTCTTCCGCGCCTTCGTGCGAGAAAACTTATGCCGCGCGAACTTAAACCGGGCGATTCGCTGTCAAAGTTTGACAGCGCCGCCACGGTACCTTGGTCGCGGACGATGAATACCGCGCGTGAAGCATCGTCTCCCGCATGCCGGAACTCGCTCGGAATTCGGGCAATGGCAAGTGAGCAAATTGCTTGCTCCCCCCCTCCCAAAAGCCCCCCATTTCACACCGAACCAAAACAAAAAAAACCCACGAAACGATTCATTCACACATCCACATGTTCCGATTCTCGGCACGATTCAGTGGGGGAGCGACAGGAGATGGAAAGAGGAGCAGTCGGGTCGGTTAGGTTGCACGGTGGATGAAATATGAGCTGCACTTTCGGTGGAATTTCCGATATTCATCCATTTTACTTGAAGCTTGCACACAGCGCCCCCGCTGCACCCATTTCGCTTTCAGCCCAAGCGCATGTAGTCGGGCGCGTGTGTGGAGTGGCAACTGGGGGGGGGGGGGGGGGGGGGGACGAGAGCGGGAGGAAGTGTACAGTGCTTTGCCATTTTGGGGTTTGACTCCTACATCTTGCGCCCGTGCGGGTTTGGGTTTACCATGACTGTGTTTCCGGAACTTCGTGTCCAGAGATTTGTGTTTTTACCCGCCCCTCCCCCCACTCCCCCCCACCAAACACGCCCGCCCGCCCACCCGTGTGTGGGGTCGTTGCGGTGGTGTTGTGCTGCACTTGCAACCGATTGCAACCCGAGCGCTACATGCGGTGGGTGGTGAAAATCTTACGTTACCTCCTGAGCGGAAAACGAATTGGAAGTCAAAACCCGTTCCTCCTCCTGTCCTGTTTCTGTGCAGTGCGGTGGCAGCAAAGTGTCTACCGTTCCCGTACCAGATTTGGTGCCATGCAGTGCTTGCGTGGAGGAGGTAGGGGAGGGAGGGGGAACCGTGGGGATGCACGTGGTGAGGGGTGAGTTTTGTGGAAGTTGTTCGAACTTTTTAAATGACGCTACCCACCATGCACGCACGTAGCCGTAGCGAGAGTCCTTGGGACTGGAAAGGGTAGTCAAACTCGGGCCGCTTGAAGACGCGGGCAGAAAGTATACATCTACGCCGATTTGTTTCGTCTCTAGAATTACGCCCGAGCTTTCGAGTACAGTAAACCATTCAAAATGTTTGTTGGTTTGTTGGCAAGGCAAGTAAAAGGTTTGGGAGCATGTTGGGAATCCGGTTCGAAGGACCAAAAAGAAACTGACACAATTCCATGCTTTTCAAGCTGCACCATGCTTTGTTGGGCCCCATTTGAGCTGCACTGCACTATCATTTTGAACAACGGCATGAAATGTTGCATTAACTTAAGTCCATAAATTACGTAACGTTATTATTACGAAACATGTACACATTAGAAAAATGCATTCTGGGTAATTGTTGCTTTTTAGCAGTAGTGTTTATTACTTTTTTTAACAGAGTATAATTAAATTATAACTGAGTCCAACATTATACCAGGCATAATGTATGGGTGGCGCCTAGGAAAAATAAAAAAAAAATGAAAAAAAATAATTAAAATAGTTTAATATGTGTCAGACATTATTGAGTTTTTGAGAGTTTTCAGGTTTCAATAGGAGCCTTCAGCTAGGCCCTTAGGTATGTAGAACTTTGGAGGAGTCAACGGAAATTCTACATCATATATTCTCTAATTGTAATACAACTGGTGATGCCATAAAAAACAAACAGCAACTTCCATCCATATCGCCCGTTTTGACAACCCTGCTCCTGTAGGACAGGATAAAGTTATGCGAGCAGGAACCCTCATACTCGCTCACTCACTCGTGCACATTACTCTTGGTCGGAAGAATGTAGGTCCCTGTCCGTCCACCAGGGGGGCGGGGGGAGGGAGTTGGGAAAAGAATTTGGGTGAACATATATAGCATTGGAATTGCAATTGTACCACCCGCGGAGAGCCCCATTGGAACATGGAGCGATGGGGGAGGGGTGCGTTGGAGGCAGGCCCGGTGACAAGGTTCTAGAGCGGGCGGGCCTTTTTTTTCTCCCCTCCGTACCTTCCCTTCCCACACGGAACTGTTGAGCGGTGAGCTACATCCTGCAAGCAGTTAGTCGTAGTTACCATATCATGCTTTGTTTACAGCTTCCTTCCCGGTAAAATGGTGGCAAAGGGAGGCCTGGGTTGCAAACCGCGTGCGGAAGAGAGTGGCGAGTGTTTTCTTCCCGCCCGAAGGCGCTGATATGTCCGGTCACGCTGCTACTGCTTGGACACACCGTTCGCTTTTCTCAAACGGCTCACACTCCCTCAGAGGTGTTTGCTCGATGGAGCTTCATCCAGGGACTATCCACGCAGGTGGATTTGGGTACAGCGGCCCGGGGGGGGGGGGGGGGGAAGAAGCGACAACCAGGCTTCAGGCGGGCAGCCGCCGCCACCGGGGAGGGACGGCGGGGGAGGAAGAAAAATCGATAGAACTCTCGTATTCCGGTGCACAGGTCGTATATTTTATACATGAGAGTATATCGATTTAAACGGTTTTCTGCTTCCACTCACACAGCCACACAGAGGAGCTTTCGGTTTCTGGAGCCATCCCGCTCTGGCACGACGACGACGACGACGACTCGCCACTTGGTCGAAGGAAAGCGCACAGCAGCAGTACTGGAACTGGCCGGCGTCGCTTTCGTGTACCGTTTGCGTGCCGTGACCTGGGCCATTGTTTGGCCCTCTGCAACCGCTACTTCACACTCGCACATAATCATGGTCTCAAAACCCACCACCACCCACTCCCTGTCCCGGTGTGTGTGTGTGTGTGCGGGTTTGTGTGAGAGTTTGCGTCGAGCTACGGTAAGAGGTTGAAGAGTCGAATGCCGAAATGCTGGTTCTTACCTCGAATTCTTGGGCCTCCTTCCCCGTAATGCAACACCACCACACACCAGCACCTGTACAGTAAAGGGTGGCGGGGAGGGAGCGGAAGCGGAGCGAGGGAAGTGGGGGTTCGCACGAAACCTTGGGTACCGTGCCAGGGAGCAGAAACATAAATTTCCAGAAGCAACATTAACTTCCCGAGCAAAGTACATCCGTTTCGATTATTTGTGTATAAACTTCAGCAAGAGTTGGCTGTCTGTCTGTGCGAGCTTTTCTTTTCGTCTTGCTCCCGCTGCACCGTCCTCATCCTCCACCCCCTTCTTTCCCTTCCGCTCCCCCCCCCCCCCACCCGTTTTACCGTTGCGGTTTACCCAAAATGGCGCGCTGGGTAGCGTCAAGGAGGCAGCAGCCGGTGGCGGCTGTTGCTGGCTGGCGACTCTCCTACACTTGCTGCTGCTAGTGTGTGTGTGTGTGAGGTTTTGTTTGTTAATTTCTCTCGGCGCTTGTGTGTGTGTGTGTGTGTCGGCTTTGCCAGTAAACTGGAACAAAACCATTAGAACATGTCCCGCTGGCCGCAACGAAATGTTTTACTATTCATCGTCCAGTTCGGACACCGGGAGGCAGCAGCATCAACACGACTACACTGTCGACCAACCACCCCGTTTCCCCCCCCCCCTCACTTCCCTCCTAAACCATTGATATCCGTTTGTCTTTTGACCAACCCCCCCCCCCCCCCCCCCCCACAACACTCCCGCAAAAACACCGGATCCACCAGTCTACGGGGTGCACTAGACCGCTGCGCCACTACAACGATTACTCAACCTAGGTGGCGCCCTCTACCTAGCTCGCTGACTGGGACCCCCGGGAGACAAATCTTTTCTGGGAGCCGCTGGAACATCCGCCACCCACTCCGGATGCATTTACACCGTCCGGTCGTTCCAGCGGGCTGGCCGCCGTCGATGCCGAAGTGGGCAGCAAAAAGTCATCCATTTCCGAGCCACCGCAGGGACACAGGGATTCGATTCGCTTCTGGTCACGCTGTCCCGAACAAGTCGTCGACGTCGCCCCGTTCGGAGAGGTTGTTGGTGGGGGCGAGGGTGTTGCACATTTTTCTTGTTTGCGGTAGATGCGGATAACGAATGCATTACAAGGTGCAGAAGAGCAAGAAGACAAGCGCCTGCAGCTCCACGACATGGTTTCGGGCAGGACGGACGACCCAAAGACCCAGATCCTTCCCAAACAAAGCCAAAACCCCCCGCTCAAACCAGAGGACACAATCTACAACAGTTTTTTGTTTGTTTGGTTCTCTGAGCTATAGTAACGGCTGCTACGATCAGCATGTTTTATCCAGGACACGAACATCGCCGGTCCCGAACGCGCTGTTCTGACAGCTCACGGACTGCAGCTAATTAGTCTTCAGCAGTTTGGGCCAATATTTTAGGGGGGCACCGCGCGCACCAAGCCAAGGCCCCATTAGTTATGACGAGCGCACACACTCACACACACAGGGGGGACGGAGATGGACGGATGCCAAACATCTTTACCGCCGTCCACCGGGGCGGGAAAGATCCTGAGCAGCAAGCGCGCGAAACGCAAAACAAAACACTGGCTCATCCACGGAGCGCGTCTAATGAATCACGGACATTCGCAGCGCCATCGGTTCCAAAAGCCAGTAAATAGAATTAATGTCCGTGAAATCGTTACACACTGTGCAGGTTAGGTGAGCGAAGCAGCTGGTGCCGGGGCTGGCCGGGCTTCATTAATGGGGTGCCGAGGCGTCGTTCATTAAAATATGAAACTAATAAATTTGTAGCAAAGCAAGCAGGAGCAGCAGCGAAATGTTTCACCCCCCGGAGCATACGGACTAGCTGCCTTCGAGCCTGTGGAAAAAGAACAGACTGCCAATAGGCTGGCCCATTAACGAATCATAGGTCAGCTGAGAAGCCGAACAAACAGCTTCTGGCGTGGGGAAAACTGGCGATGGGGAGGGAGTGTACCGTGCGGTTGGAAATGTATTTTGATTAATTACACATTTCGTACGCCCAGCAGCAACTGCGAGCGACTGCGGAGGCTGCGAGGCCTGTGCGTTCAAAGATTGCTTCGCACAGTCCCTCCTGCCGTACGCCGCACCATGGGCAGATCCTGAAGTAATCAAACTATTTGAACATACTTGAAATTCTACCGACTAGCAGCCGGAAAAATCTAGCCAAGCTTCTACGTCCAGAGGTGAGATCTGCTTGCACTGCTGACAGGAGCAGCTTCTCCGTTCATTTCTCGGCCACAACGGACGATCGGGATGCTTCTCTGGACACGTTGGACTTTGTAGTCTTCGGAAACTGGCGTTTGCACGTACCGCATACGGAAGCATACGGAAACACAAAAAAACCCAGGCTTATCTTTTAGGCATCAACATCTCGAAACAGAACTTAAGTTTTGTTGCTACCAGGTTCCGTTCATCTGGTGGCAACAACGTGCCTACCTATACATGCACCGTCTGCTGGTAAAAACGCAGCATTAGCAGATGTTACACATGCTTTGAATTTTAAATGACTTTCGCTGTGGACGCGGTACCACCTAATGGGGTTTTTACTAATACGTGTATATGTATATTCTCTCTTTCTCCCTTTTCTGTTCCCCATAGGTAAGATGACCATGAAGCGCGGGTATTAACAGGTACTTATTAGGGCTTACGCTATTTTACATCGCACCCAGGCACGCGTGCCGTGTCCCTAGCCCGCTTTATCCTGGCCTCCGCGGGGCGAAGGATCACACCACTTTGCGGCAATTATTCGAAGGGAGACATTTTGTGCAGACGCGAGTTAACGCACGACAAGAAACGGGGCAAGAACAAAGAAGTAAACCACCCGACGGCACATTTTTCGGCGGAATTTGCGTGCGTAGAATTTTGGAGCGAGCGTCTTACGCTCGACACAACCAAATGGTGACATCGTTTCAACAATAACAATAACGCGCAAGCAAAAAAAAAAACAAACAAATCGAGCGTCGCACAAGGCAAGGGCGAAGAAGGGATGACATAAAAATTAATCGCTTCGCACGAATGTTTCCCAGAGGCACACACACACACACGCGCGCGCGCTGTTGTGACGAGTTGGAGGTGAAGTAAATGTTTTACATTTTGTAGGAAACCCCTTGGCTGCCATTTACATCACCTGGCGTGGTGCCGAATTGGGTGTAAATTGGCATTTTTTGAAATGATTCTGCGGTGCGAAGATGACACTTTTGATTTAATTGTACACGCAAGTGTGTGTGGCCGTGTAGCTTGATCTGCGTATCGTCGCCCACACGACTCCGCGTCGCAGAATCCGGTTCGAAGGACCAAAAAATTGGTGACAGTTTTGTTTGTTCGGCGCTGCCACTTGGCACAATCGGTCCCCCGGGAGCGACTAGAGCGAACTTTTATTCGTTGTGAGACGGTTATTTCCCATTCCCAGCACAAGCTCCCTGCTGTTCGCCAACTCTCGTGTTCTCCACCCCGCATCACCGAGAGGGTTGCCGGTCCGGGCTGTGTTCGTGTGGCAAATAATATTTCCATCTTCGGACACACCGAGTGGACCCGGTAGTGGAGTGTTGAGGTTTCGGATGCAAACTTTGGTCACTTTTAGGGATGTTGGGAAAACGAGGTATGCGTCCCGTCAACAGCAATCTGTCCCACAACCCTGCTGTACTACCACATTGCCATGTTTTCGCCACCGAGTCGCCCAGGAGCACAGGTCAAAAACGAATTCACAACTTGGGTGCAAACGAAACACAGACTCGGGCCGGCCACCTGCAGCGAAGGAAGCTCATGAGCATACCGACAATTTTACGGCACTGGCACGGGCCGCTGCCCTGTCGGAAAGGGCGGGGGGGGGGGGGGTGAAGCTGTGGCGAACTGTTTGCCCCACCGAAAAAAGGATTGTCTTTTCATTCCGATGGTGGCGTGTTTCGGGTTTTTGGAAAGGATTTGTCCCGACGACGGCTACCGGGAGCCGGACGAACACAGGTGCACATAGGAGCGCCCGCATATTTTATCCAATCGTGTTATTGTGTGTGTGTGTGTGTGTGTGTGTGTGTGTGTGTGTGTGTGTGTGTGTGTGTCTCTACTAGTCACACAAACACATAGTCTGGTCAACCGAAACTTGCCTTTTTCGGCCGCGTAAGCTTTGGTTTGATTTCTTCCAGTTCTTGATTTGCTAAGAGTGTGCTCTCACCGACTCTTCTTCGTGCTTCGTGTGTGTGTGGCTTGAAGTTTGTGGGCAGTTTTTTGTAGTGCTGAAGGGTCCCACAGATTTTATGTGAAACTGTCTCTACCGCTCTTTTTTGAGCTGGCATGGCTTCGGTTGACAAGCATCTTTTACTTGTGGTCGAACGTCGCCTTTTCCGCCGGCACAACAAACCCCGGGTGCATCGAATCGGTTACCTGTACCGGTTCGTTGCACATACAATGATGCACAACGGGTATTGTTATCCTCCTTGCTCCTAGCTCGAACCCATCCAACTCATCCTCGGACCAAGGATCGTTCTGCACACGCTCGGTATGATGTGATGCAATGCTCAACTTCATTACTTTGCCGCTCTTTTGCAGACTTCTTATTATGCGCATCGACATCAGCCTCAAGTCCCCCTCGGCCATTCCTTGCCGCGTTTTGATTATTCCAATTGCGAATTGTGCATTCATCGATTCCGATCGGATCGCCGGCATTCGGCTGCTTCGGTGATAACCTTGCCGGGCAGGAGAATCCTTCAGCGTGCCACATCGAACGGTCGTATGTGTGCTCCTTCCCGACGCAACATCTCTTTGTGTGTGTGTGTGTGTGTGGTTGTGAGGGTTGGAGATTAATAAAGTTATATCTTTAGCATGCTATCGAACCTTAAAAAGGGACGAAAGGGCGAAGGTTTTGCGTGCGTCTGTCATGTTCGTTGTGGCACGTGCTTCAAGGGTCCGAGTGCTGGGGCGGGGGGAGAAAATGTACCAAACAAAACAGTTAAATAAAGCACACACACAAAAAAACTAACTAAGAAAAGCTTGTACATCACAGAAACACCGCAGCAACGGGACAGTGTCTTCAGCAGGTACCGTTGCGGTACGGGTGCACGATGAAGGGTGAACATAAAATTTAATTACAGCACCGTACCCCAATCCTGGAGGGCAATCTACGGGATCGAGTGCACAGACTTCAAAGATTCGCTTGCACCTACACGCTTTCGGTTTTCACGCAAGGGTTTTGTGGGGCGATTTTGCAGGAAACCCTACCAGCAATAGTGTATTTAGATGAAATATGTTTTTTTTTTTTGGGGGGGGAAGAACATCAACAGACCGCTTCCTAATAATCCAACTTCTCGGGTCGTTGTGGGCAAGTCGTAGCACGGTGGAGACGGTGTTTGGGGCTCGAGAAAGTTCGAATGGTGCGTACGTGTGCTGCTTGATGGATGTTGTGACATTTAACACTGGAACAGACCGATAGTTTTGATTGGAGGAGTATTTTCGTTCGAACTCATGCACAAAGCAGTAACGAACTCCAATGATGTGCAGGTACAACTTTTACTGACTTCTGAAAATGTATGCTTCTCGGAACAGATGACTGATGTTGGATAGCTAGAAACGTTGTTTCATTGACACTCTGGCCTCACAACACAATGAACTGGAACTGACAGCGAAAGATTTAAGCGTTTTAATTACATTAAGATTGGTTTGTTCTGTTATGTATTTAATGCCATTGCTCAATTAGGTTGAAAATCAAAGAACGAGATTTAGGATAGAGACTTCAGACACTAGGTGTGTAACGTCAGAGTATTGTATGTGATTACAACATTAAAACTGCAAGAATTTTAAATAACAGGCTTCAGAATCAATTGAAATTCATTCATCAGAATAGCACTAGAGGAACAAAAAGCCACAAAAAACTCTAACCTTCAAAATACGCAGCTACTTGAAAGAGTGTCAAATTTGGAGCTATCAAAAAACTGATACAAAAACTGAAAGTAAGAATCATTCTTCATTGAATTATAGAGATAACGAATGTTGGAACCGTATCCAGATTAGGTAAAACATTTGGACGCAAAAAATATTGGCTGCTACAAATAAATTGGAATCATGTGAGGTATCACAGTGTCGTGCTCACGTGCATCAGTTAATGTGAGACAATCTTGAGCAACAAACCCCGGTGAAAAATGTTGTTGGACAATGAAGCAAATCGGTACAGGTCTTTCCAGTGCAAAGAGTGCGCCTTACATTGTGTTGCAATGCGTCAATGTTTTCGGGCCACGCGCAAGAAGTACGGTTCCACCGGGATGCTGCGTGTCATGTGAATGCAAGTTGATGGATCGCAGGTTGATTGATGGGATGGCGGGATCGGCCGCCCAATCTTACTGACAAGCGCGCCCCCTGCGCTCACTGCACTCCCAATCGCCATGTTTTGACTTTTGACTGAAGGTTAGGTGCGGTGCTGTTCGGGACCACTGGGCGGACAACTACGAACAGTGTGCTGCGATGTGTTGATTTGTGTTCGGGGCGGGAGGTTCCGTTTTCTTTCCTCAGCAGTTTGGTACGTCCTACGGGACCTAAGATGCGAATGTTATTTTGTGCCCGCCCGACACAACATCTCCTTGGAGGCTCATTGTTCGAACAGTCCCGCACCGGTCTCCAATTTCCAGCGAGCGATGTGTCGCATTGAGCGACGACTTCTGACAGGACACCAGTTCGACACCAGTAGCCATCTTCCTTCCTGGCGAGGTGGATGATGTCCCTCTAAGGGGCCCTCTTTTTTGGAATGCTCGAGTATGCTGGTCGTTTGCGTCCAACCGTTGAACACCACTGCTCCGAAGTCTCCAAACATCCAGAGGTGTGCGCGTCCCGACATTCAGACATCTCCGACCGACGTCAAACTTCACGTCCTGTTTTTTTTTTTTGCGCTTCCATGATTTTGGCCCGGCATTCCCGAATCTCTCTCGCAATGTATGTCCGGAAGTGGCAAACTTTGCTCTTGCGGTCGATTTGTTCCAAGTTTTCGGCTGTGTGGGAAAAGTTTTGCCCCCCCCCCCACCCCCCTCACGCTTTCTGCGATAATGCCCTGAAAGATGTCAGTGGTTGGATTAGGTGAACCGATGCTCACCATAACTCACGCTCCCGGGCCACATCGACCGCCACTACCAGCTACCAATAGATGGAGGGAGCGACCAGGCCGGTGACAAATTCATTTCGCAAAGTAAACCCATTTGCATTTCGCTTTTCGGCCCCGGTTTTCCGTTTGATATGCAGGCGCGCGCGCGCGCGCGCGTGTGTGTGTGTCCGTGTTTTGTGACACCTTTGCCAGATTCGTGACCCGATCGGGGTGCCGGTTTTTTCTTTAGCGGACCGTGATTTTGTGTGCGGCGGGTATCGGCATTCGGACGAAATTTGCTGAAAAATGACTGCATTAAGGGCGAAGGCACAAATCTGCCGCACGTGACTCGTTCGCTCATTCTTTTCCACTCTTTCGCAACTTCTCTCTCTCTTTCTCTCTCTCTCTTTCATTCAGCCGTGCCCTGCGGTAAAATAGGAGCGTACTTCGCGGAACGTTTACCTTGGGGCTTAATTTTTAACCTTCCGAGCGCGGACGTGTATAAATATCTCTTCGACAAATGTTGACACACGAGCTTTGCGTCCCTCCACCCCTCCTGCTACTGTGCGCCTACAGCCATGCTAAAGAAAACAATATGCCCCCCCCCCCCTGTCCTAGGCCCCTTAAACGCTGTGTATCTGCGTTTGTGTGTACTGCCTTCAATTTTGTTGCGTCAAATTATCCACACTTTATGTTATTAATTTACCGGCAGCATCACAACCCGGTACAGAATCAACAAAAAAAAAAAAACAAAGCTCTCAACAAGAATGCTTGTGTGTTTGTGCGGCTTTTCTTCTGTTGACAGAAATATTATCATTGGAAAGGAAAACAGCAAAACAAAAAAAGAACAAATGGTTGGAAGGATCGTTTGCGCAGTAATGTTAATTTGGCAATTTGGACCTTTTTTTTTTGGGACGTTGTTACAATGAGGACTGTTTCCTTGGACGTGCACTGCTAGCAGTGGATTACTAGCAAATCAAACCGGCAATGATGTACTGCAGAAGTGGATGTACCCATTATGAATATACTTAAATCTACTGAAACACGCAAACACTGTTTCCTACATTACTGTGAAAAAATACTTTCGAAAAGTATATTTAGGACATGGTCATATTTTCCAAGGAAAAGATTATCTTCTTAGCCGAACTAGAATGAACATTTGCGTAAAAAAGTGTTGCATATGTCAAGCTCTATGGTATGAGATTTTTTTTTTTTCAATGAAAAATCATCGAACAATAAAATTTCTCGTTTATTTTCACTTGATGTTAAAGTTCAACTATGACGTCACGAGAGATCGGGTTCGAAGGACTAAAATTTATATAATAACCGTATGGTACAAAAAGTCGAAGGGATCATTAGAAATCAAAGACTTTTTGTTCTATTTTGCTTGATTGACAAGTTCCGTTATGACGTCACAAGAATTCCGGTTCGAAGGACCAAAACATGAAATAAACCACTCTGGTACGAATGGATGGTTTGACAGTATAAATGGATCATAAGATGACTGGAATTAAAAGGAGTCATGTACTCGTGCTTTGACTATCACCATCATAGACAATTAATTTTGAAACCTAAATTACTACGGTTACGGTTTCATGCTTGTAAAATATGATACGCATGCAAGCAAGCGTAGTCTCATGTACGATTGCTAATCAAATTGTATCGAAATCTCATACCATAACTCGTATTAATTTGACCGTCTGACGGGTAAATAACACCATCACGTCGCTCCAACCTTCCCAACTACCTTTACAACCATCCCGGTGAGCGTGTAATCAGTTGTTTTTCCCTTTTTTCCCCCTTTTCCCGCTACAACCTTAAATCTATATTAGTCGGGTTTAATGCTCGAAAATAGTATGTAACCACCCCACGGCGCTGTGCCGCACCGCCGAAAAAGGATTTAATCCCAATTAGGTACCAAAATCCCCTCCTCCCCCCCCCCCCCTAGCCCCGCGCTCTTCACCGTTTCCCCGGATATCTCCCTCCCCAGCCCCTTCCGTCGTCCTGGTGCGGCTGGTGCCGATAAACTTATCCGCCGCCTTTTCCCTGCTGCGCGACTTCGCGCGATGAAAACTAGCATTTGCTCGTGATTAATGTGGGTGCTGCCCGTACGCTCTACCCCGTTCCGCCGCGCTACGTGCGTTGTGGATCGATTAGGGAGATGCCAAGGGCTTTGCCCGACGGTGCTTTGGCCCACCGAGCGGCCGGGGTGGCGAGCGAAAGTGGCGCAAAGAGGAGGGTAGGACAAATGGCACCCGAACCTCGGTACAAGATTAGCAGCATCCTAGCAAAACCCCGCCTCCCACTTGCCGATTTGCTTGCCGGAGGAGGAAGAACCACCAGCCCGCCGCGGACCCTTTCCCACACGACGATGCGCCTACGTCCGAATGGGGTTAGGTTCGCGTGCCACAGCACATTCCTTCCCACCCGATGCCTAGCGGTATTGGTAGGAGTGGTGGAGGGGCGGCTGCCGCAAGACGCAAGACTTTTGAGTGATCATAATGTATGCATAGAGTTGCTTAATTAATTAAGTTTGGAACTAAATTAAAGTCGGTGTTGTCACTGTCGTGGTCGCTGAGTAGTTTTCGGTGGCGTTGTGAAGTTGCTCGGTAGGTGTGTGTGTGTGTGTGTGTGTGTGTGTGCGTACTTGCTTGGTTGCAAAACGCGCCTGGACTGCGCGCGGTTGTTGGTGGTGTTTTGCGGGGTTTTGTCAAAGTTTGGCCGGAAGTTGCTCCCGGGGCAGGCTGCCGCGCAATCCGACACGGGGGTTTTCAGGGCCCCGGGTGCAGCGAAATTTGTTTGATTTGCTAAGAGTTTATGTGTATGCCTTTTGGGGGATGAGTGTATGTTTGTGTATGTGTGGGGAGGGTGGGTGGGGGGCATCTGAAGCGATTGCTCTTCGGGCCGGCACTCCATATATTTCTTTGCCCATTCGCTCGCTCACAGCTGGCACAGTTTGCCGTACTATTGTGTGTTTTATTTTGCTTGCTTCTGTTTGAATTGCTTTGCTGCCCGGGAAATGGGTTTGGAAGCATCGCAAAAAAAAAACAAAAAACAAAACAAAAAAGGATGGGGAATAGAAATTTACTTTAACTTGTGCTGAGCTATTTGCTCACTTTGCGGCGGGCAAGATTGGCCTGCAAAAGCAACAGTTTGCTGGAGAGAGAGAGAGAGAGAGAGAGCCGTGTGGATGTTATTTTTAATTAACAAAAACTATCACCATAGCGTTAAAGTCAATGCTTTGCTGCCTTTACTGCTTGCACTGTTGAGTTGTATTAAAGTTTAACGAAGCGTTACTTAGCCGAGTTTTTCTTATGCCAAAATATCAGAATAATATTTGTAATACTGACTTCAAAAATTATAAATAGCTATACAAATAACCGAAGCAAGTGAAACATAGCCTAACAATATGCTACCCGATGTGTACCGCTGGGGCCACGCTGGTGAGCTGTCCCAGGGAAAAGGGAACCAATTTTAGTTTTCATATCATAACTGGCTCCCTGCGCCGCGCAAAGACGCGGCTGCAAAGACATCAAAAAGCTTCCGAAGCTTCAATCCACGAGCCTCAACCGGGGATGGCATCACAATACCTTGGCAAACACAATCGGGCACAGCAAACACATACCCACACCCACACACACACACACACAGAGAGCTGGGGGATCAACACTTTTATGAAAATTGACATCCTTCCAGGTTGGTAAAAGCGAGAAGCGAACGACACGCAGAACGCACTTTTCTCCCCCGGTGCCCGGTGCCCGCAATCCAAAACCAAGATAGAGCATGGCACCTTTACCTCCCGCTTCCCCCTCCCCCACCCCTGGTGCGACCCCGGGCCCTTGGGTGGAAACTATTAGTGTCGCGGAAAGTGGGGCTTTGCAGCAGGATGAAGAAATTTAAAATTTTTGCGCCGTGCACGTCCACGTGCCCCGTGGCCCGAGCAGCCGTGGTGCACGCGGTACGGTGAGGTGTTACTGTTGTGCCTCGCTTATCGCCGGCAACGACTTCCCGGGCGTGATATTCGGGGTGGAATAGGGGGTTGGGGGGAGGGGGGGGGGAAGGGGTTTTTGCAGCATACAAACGCAAATGTGTTTTAATATTCTAAAACGATACAGCGCACAACGGCTCGTGAAAAGCGCACAATCGATGATAAGAAGGAACTAATTTGCATACGTTCCGGGCGTGTGCGGCGTTGCAGGGGAGACCCGGTGCCAAGTGTATCTTTATGCTACGGTGTGTAGGGCGCCACACACACACACACACACACACACACACACACACACACACACACACACACACACACACACACACACACACACACACACACACAAGTGTGTCTGTGTGCTTTGTTGTCGTTATTGCTACTGCTGCTGTCGTATTCTCTATTCTCTCGCTTCACTTATGGCTTGCTCCCTTTGCTGGGGGCAGAAAAGCACGTAACCACGTGCGGCACTCGTGCATGACGCTGATTGATAAGTGTGATGAATGAAAAGCACCGACAAGCAGAAGAAGAAGAAGAAGAAGAAGAAGAAGCTAAATAACGTAAGTGGTAGGACAGCTGTCAATGTTAATGACAATGTTGAAATTTAAATTACCCCAGCAAATCGTCCTTGTGGTACATAACCGTTTTGCTACGAGCGTAAAAGGTACATGATGGTTATGTTCGCTCTCATACGATCCGGCTCGAAGGACCAATTTCAGTAGCTAGAAAGGATTTCAGTACCGAAGGCAAACTGTTATCTAGTAATTTTATGAAAAGAATTCTTATTGGAATCAAGCGAAATAATTCCTTATAATACATTTGTCATCGTTTTATAATAATATGGAGAGACTTGTGACCTCTGACCTAATCTCAAAAAAGAAATCAACAAATTAAACAAAACAAAAACTTCCAAATTCATTTCGGCTGAATATAATTTCTCAGATTTGCAGAAATTACTAAAAAAAAAACCCCAAAAATCTTTTGAGTTCATGCACACGGGGTCTTGCACCGAAATGACAGCTGTCAAAATTTCTCCCAGTATTTTTTCCCACCCTCTTCCACCCGATTCCAACTAGCCCGGCCAAAGCCCAACCGTCTATCGGGAAGTTCCCAAAAACTATCAATCCAGTGCGACGTCCTCGACAACTTCTTCCCAAAAAACGCCACCTACCGAAGGGACGCTGCGCTTGGACCGGATGCTCTTCCATATGCCGAGGCCCTAGCGATGGTTTTGCAGCTCAATCGCAAGCGACCAGCAATCACACACACACACACACACACATGAAACAGAAAAGCCGACGAGCCGACATATATCGAAGATCCTGACAATGCCTTTTGGTGCGAAAAAAAAAAAAAACAAAACAAAAACGTTAACGGAGGATGGAAAACAACACGAGAGCGTCGTGTGTCGGTGCAGAACTTGAGCCTGCCTCTTGGCCGCTTTGCGTAGTGTAACCACCTTTTTTTCGGGGTGGGAGGATTTCCTGTGCGCCAGTCCGTGTGTGCTTTTCCATTCCGGCGCCGGGTTCCGGAACGAGAAGCGCGCGCGGCACGGCGGGGAAGTCAGTTTTACGGTCGCCTGTGACGGTCGCTGCAGAACCACGGGATGAAATTGCGCCCTGGCTGGTGTCTCGCTTTGGGACGGCCCTTCTGGGCTGCCTTAAGCCGTCAACACCGGGCAAACTGACGGCAAAACTCCCCAAAAACCAGGCTCTGCCCGGCTGCTCGGGCAGGGACCGCTAACAACGTACTTCACACATGCATATCGGGCCCCGAGACCCCCCCGTTCCCCTCCCCGCACCAGGAGAAGGAAATTGTTGGCGGCTGGGGCAGCTTCCGTGGACCGAAAATTGCCTTGCAGCTGTTGGGTAAATAGCTATCATTCGAAGAATAAATAATTTCCAGCACGTTCCAGCGGGGCGCGGGAGTGAAAATTAGATTTCGCTCATACCTTCGAGGCGGGGAGAGCGCTACTGCCTTTTTTTTGAGGGGAGTGTATCCCTCCACATACACAAACACACCGTATTCTTGTCGTGGCAAAAAGTTTACACAAACGCTCTGCTCGTCTCGCCCAACGGTTTCACAATGCCTGGATAGTGGTGGTACGGTAGGCCATCTGATCTTATCTCGATCTCGCTCGTCCCGTCCCGTTGACTTGAGCCTTCCGGAGCTCGGAAGTCAGCGCGAAGGGCGTTGCTGTTCCATTATCGCTAATTCGGTATTTTCTAGTTTTGTTTCCCTCGTTGCCATTTGTCGTAAAAATTAGACATTGTAGGTGCTAGTTTTTTTGTTTTCGAAGCACCTCAAAGTGCATGCCGACGCCACGAATGCTTGATGTGGTTTGCCGTTGACCATGATTTGACGTGCGAGTCCAACGAAGCCATCCAGCAGCGCTCAAACAGCGAAACCTCATTCTTCCAACACGCATATCCATATTCATCCCGCTGCTCGGCAGCGCCACAATCTGTCCCACTGTGCCACTGGTTGCGTGGGCGCCTCTGCCGGGTTGCGCGCTGTGAAAATCCCAATCTCTAAAGCAGGAATTATGATTTATGGTGCGGAGCGCCCGCATATCAGACATACCCGGGGGTGCGCGTTTCCATCGCTTTGTGCGCCGCTCGAAAAGGATGCCCTCGACCGTGTTCACCCCGCCCTGAGAGGCCCGGCCGGCACACCATCGCAAAAAGTCACCACGGCACGCTGCGAAAGCGTCACAACCTGGCCACCGCCACCGCCGCGGCCCGGGCAAAGGAAAATAATTAACCGAAAACATTATTTTTTCCGCCAACACCGAACGCATATGAAATGTTGCTGCGGTCCTGCAGCGCCCCAAAAACGGATGGTTTGGCCCCGGCACTGACCTGCCCCGTCCCGTGCCCCGCCGGGTGTGTCCTTGATGGAAGGATCGAACGTGTGGGTGTGTGTGTGTGGGATGGCAGTTGGGATGGAGAAATATGAGTTTATACGAACGAACGGTTTAGTGTTTTACGTTTCGCTGGTACGGCGGTGCTGCTGTTGTGGCGAGTCGGCTACCACTGCTGGGTCTTGGGGGAAGGGTGGAGGGGAGACGCTGAGATCGCGCCCACCATGAGCTCGGACGGGGGAGGGTTCAATTATTTATGAACTTACTCGGCTGACCGAACACCTGACACCGGACCGGCTCGTTCTCGGCCGTGGTGATGATGATGATGATGATGGCGATGGGTCAACTCAGGGCCAACCTCACCCACCCGTCACAGACATCATATTTCGTCGGTCATATGCAATCTGCCTGCTCGTGTGTGTGTGTGTGTGTGTGTGAAGGGATGCGTACACCATTATGCCACCGAAAGCCCCACTGCGTTGTCTGCTCTGGAAGGTCTGGCCCATACATGCCCAGCTTCATCAGGATCACTTTACGCTTTAATGACCGTTGCAGAGCCGTGCGGCCGCGCTTCCGTGCCGGGAGTTTGGCTCGAGCTAGCTCGGGCGTCTTCGCACAGTGCATTGCTGGCCGTGCTCCAGCAATTTTCCCACCACCGCTTTGCATACATCTGCCCGGCCGGCGAATTCGCCGCCATTGGACGTTTTCCTTACGGACACAGAAATTGTAAGTAGGCCTCTTTTTTTCCACCACACCCACACCTCAACTTATATGATTGCAGTACACTTTCCTTAATTGCACATCGTTGAGGGGATGGCGGGGGGGGGGGGGGGGAGGAATGTGTCCATTCCGCACATCCTGCTCATAACAAATGGAAATGGGGCCCGGTGGGTCGGGCTTTATCAGAAACAGCTGGATTAAATGTGATAAATGACGAATTAACTTAATTTGTTCCATTAGATGTCAAAAAAATAAGTTATTTATGGAGTATCCGGAGCTCCCCATTGGCGGTGGTGGTGTGGGAAACAGACGGGAGGGAGGGTGCTTCCCAACAACACACAAAAAAAGGCACTCCGAAGCCCCTCCCCCCCCCCCCCCCCCTTACACAACCACACACGACCGGTCAGTGTGTTACCATTTCGGCGAAAAGTCAACGTGAATTCCATTCCAATGGCAGTGGGCCGACTACTGCCGACTTCGCTGTTGTGTTGTTGCACGCATTATTGTTGTTGTTTTTTTTTTGTTCATGTTTTGGGGGAATGGATATGAAAAAAAGGAAGCCACCCACAATCCTTAGAAAAAGACAAAAAAACAAAGGGTACTGAATGAGAAAGTGAGAGAGAGAGAGAGAGAGAGAGTGCGAAAGACTGCAAGCGAAACAACTGTGACCGGTGGAAATGCCCGTTTTTCGTGCATGGGTTTCTTCCTTCTTTTTCGTCGAATGGGGAGGGAGTGGTGAGAGGAGGCGGGGGGGGGGGGAGGAGGAGGCATCGGTTGTCCGAAAGCAAATAATTTATCATTCGTCGTAATTGTTGATTAATGAATATTTAATTTAATAATGTCCAAGGAAAACAAGTTTTTCCTGTACCGTAGCGTGCGTCGTACGCGCGCGCGTGTGTGTGTGTGATAATTTGGAACGGTAACGGGTGGACAGGGGGGGGGGGGGGAATGGGGCAGGGGTTGCGCATTTCCAGGCCTGTTCGCCGGGTGAAAAAACGGAGATCTCGAATAAAAAAAAAACCCTGTAACCTGTTCCATTTTTCCACTTCCCACCCCTCACCTCGTTCGACCTTTCGACCTTACACTTCTTCCTCTTCCCTACCTCTGCCACCACCCCTGGTGCGGATGGATATTCAGCTGCTGTCAGCACCGTGCTGCTTCCGGTCCGGTTAATGGATTAATTCTTCTTCCGTTTTGGGACCGAAAAAGGCATCCCAAGGAGCGCCCGCGAATCGTTCGATTGCGGTTGTGAGCCAAACCAACCCCCAACCACCACCACCACCACCGCCGCCGTTTGAGCAATGTTTGTGGGAGGAAGGGAAGCGAAACAGAAACGCACGCCACGGGTGTGGAATGATGAATGAAAAATGACAGAAGGAAAAGCTGTGGGCATATTTTTACCTCCCCCCTCCTCCTTGAATCTGGTGGACGAGGGAAAAGCGGAAAATTGAGCACAAAAAATTGGTGCTTAAAAGGCACCAGCAAGATAGGAAGCGGAACGAGCAGGTCCATCCCGAACGCTGGTGAGGACTTACACGGGCCTTTGCATGGGCGTCCGGAGTCGTAACCAATCTTCGGGACCAGCGGGTTGGAAATAAAAACGAAATATACATTCGCTCCACTTTTGGGCGCTCTTGAACGGTGAAGAGCAATGTCGGGTGTGATCGAAAGCGAAGGTAAGAGTCTATACACCCCGAAACCCCCAACCCCAGCTGGAAAGAGTTACTCGGTGTGTGTGTGTGTGTGCAAGGCGTAGGCAAAAGATAGCAAAATGGTAACTGCACGTTATTGACGTAATCGGCGGTGCATTTAACTATGAGCGGATCCAATGATGATTGGCAGCCGGTGTGGCACAATCGTGCGGCTATTGGCCTGGTTGGTTTCGAGCTGAAGAAAGGATTGAATGTATCGCAATCTTTTGATTTTATTGTTTCATTTCATCCGTAAAGCAAACTGTAATTCAGTGCTTAAGCTATCTGGCGTGCTACCAATAATGCTTCTGATCACTGTTTTTTTTTGTTGCAAAAGATTTTAAAACGATTAATGCATTGTTGACATGTTTTACAGGAAGCAGTTTAACGTTTTGAAAAATGAAAAAATCACATTCTTCTATTTAGGGGTCATCCATACATTCCGTAACGCTCGCAAGCGAAAGAGAACAAATTGTACCTAGAATTGCTATAACTTGCTATGGCGCAAAATTAGAGGAAAATAATGAAAATAATGAACAATCACAATCATTAAAAAAAAATAGGGAAAACAGGTTTCTAAGACAGCTTTATTTGGGTTTTAGTGAGCTAAAAACATGTTTTTAAATTTTGTACTGCATTTTTTAGCTTTGCTCATCTAACTACGTTCGATGTTTTGTACGATATTACGTATCACCAGATTGCTGTTCTGGTTATACTGTTTATGACGCAGTATTTATGTAACGTTTATGACGTAGCTAACGGAAATAGGGAGAAGCGCATTTGGGTCCAGAGTAGTGATGTGCTGTATGGAGCGCACCCACGGCTCCGATCCGACTCCGACTATTGTTACTTCGGTTCCGACTCCGGCAAAATGGAACCACTAGATCCGCCCGGAGTCGGAGTCGTTCGGAGTCGTCCGGAGTTGACCGGAGTCGTCCGGAGTCGCCGACTCCGAACGACTCCGACTCCGAACGACTCCGACTCCGAACGACTCCGGACGACTCCGGACGACTCCGAACGACTCCGAACGACTCCGAACGACTCCGACTCCGCCCAAGTAGCAGAGCCGAAGTTTTTCAGAGATTTTTCTGTGTGCCAAAGCGAGATGCCCTGTCTTCTCTCTCTAGATTTTGGACAGCAAACCGCTGCGCGTGTAGAGGTGTGTGCGTGTGACGAACAACGATGGATGAAAAACGCGAGGAGCGGGGTCCGAAGTCTTTCGTTGGTCACACACACATGCATCTACCGTTGGATTGCGCTACATCGAGTCTACCCATCTCTCTCGATCTACCATGATTTTTTCTGCTATCGCACTCATCTGGGAGTTAGGCATCCTCAGTCTGCCCAGAACTTTCGTTGTGGAAGGATGTGCGGGAGTGATGTGCGATTTCTTGTGTCCCCTACTTTCCTTGTTTACGTTTTGCGCAGTGTTGCTTCTTCTTCCATTGTGGAATGATTTATCCTAGCAAATTGTTGAGGTAAGTTTCTTGATCTCATATGTGCTTCAATGTACTAATTTAACTAATGCTTATCGTCTTCAAAGTTACAGGTGCATGCGCCATTCATCAACGCCTACCTGTTGGCATCATCAACAATCTTTATAGTAGGTGACGGAAAGAAATTGTTTTCCAGTTTTAAAATATTAAGGTAAGTGTTGCTCTCATCATATACGTAAAACTATCCAAAGTAATACGTACTACATGCATTAATTATTGGTTCATTTTTATTGACAGCGTTCAGCACAACTCAGCCACAAAACAACGCACTGGATTGCGCTAAGAACCTGTCGAAACGCGCGCAGCCCCCGGGAGCGGTAGGAGAAAGGAAGAACGAGAGGAGAAAAAACTAAAGCCAGCGCGCAGCTCTGATGGTACCCCGTACGCGGTAAGAAGAAAAAAGATCGAGAGGAGGAAGAACGGTAAATTTGGAAGGGGGAGACCGTTCTGCCGTCTCCACAGTGTGAGTATGCCAAAGCACGTGTTGGAAGGGAAAGAAAAAGTGTGGAATAAACCGCATGCGAATGTGTGCATACAGCAAAAGTAAACATGTGTGCCTCATCATTTCTATAAGCAATCCGAAAAGGGGGTGGAGCAAACACATTGGTATGCGTGAGATGCAGAATAAATCGGAGCGTTATAGTATGTGTGAACGCGATCGTTCGGGTCGAATGTGTCTATGTGTGCGTGAAACCATATTTACACTTCTACTGCAAGTGGGTACGTAAGTGGGGCCATATGTGTACGACACGATCCCATACAAAACTTCGGCTTTTGCGGACTGGGCGGGCGACTCCGGGCGACTCCGGGCGACTCCGGACGACTCCGAACGACTCCGAACGACTCCGAACGACTCCGAACGACTCCGGACGACTCCGACTCCGGGCGACTCCGGACGACTCCGACTCCGGGCGACTCCGGACGACTCCGGGCGACTCCGGACGACTCCGGACAACTCCGGATGACTCCGGATGACTCCGACTCCGGGCGACTCCGTACGACTCCGGACGATTCCGAACGACTCCGGATATTGCAGCGCGAACCTACCTTCCGGAGTCGATTCCGAATTTATCGGAGTCGGATCGGAGTCGACTCCGGATTTTTGCCAACTTTACCCATCACTAGTCCAGAGCATTCGGTGGTAAGGTGCACTTGAGTGAGTTAGTGAGAATAATGCTCTCAAAATGCTAAAATGCCAAAATGTCAAAATGCTAATCCAAAATTATGCGATTTCAATAAAAAAAAAAACGAGATCCGGGATGGAAGGTTTGAAGTACAGTCTTTCTCCGAGTTAAGCGAATAATGCGTTCTGGAGACATTCGTGTAACTGGGACTTTCGCGTATGACGAATATCACGTTTTGCTGCCAAAATATACTTGATTGATAGTTATTATTGATTGAATTTAGTTCATGAATATAATTTATAACCTATTTGATGCAATTGTTCTGGAAAATTCAGTCATTTCTGTCTTTTGAGTAAATTTAAACTTTCGAAAAATAGCGTATTTTTTTTTCATTTGACCATAGATTTAAAATATTGTCAAAATTGACATCTGAGTTGTCAAAAATAAAACTTCGCGTAACTCGGGGAAAGACTGTACGGTAAACTTTAACATACTTACAATAGCTTCCAATAATACATTGTTTGTCCTAGTGGTTATACCAAAAATTCTCATTTTTTGTGTGACGTAACTTATGGTTAATCCCTTAGAAGACCCTTAGAAAAAATCAACATTATGGCATCGTTCCTGCCATGAAAAAGTCAAAACTATTTAACTTCAATATTTTAATCAGAATCAGGCTTTATTTAATGTGGTTTTGCGTTAAAGTAGCTTTTACTATAAGCCTATCACACCAGTTACAGTTACTCCAGACCACCGAGGCACTCCGACGCACATTGCGTTATCCTTCATTCATACAATATCGTTTTCCAGGAAAAAGGTCACTCGCCTAAGTGCTGCTCAAAAGTACACACACACACACACACACATTGAAACCATTATATTTTTATATTTTTATAAATAACCCCACATATCCCGTGCCTGACTGATGGGTTCATGTTAAAAGCCCCCAAAAACAACTCGTACAGCACACACACACACCCTTATTCGCGCAAAAACCCACGCAAGGGTTTTGTAGCGCGGCTTGCAAACGTATTCCGATGATAAATGTCTCCCCGCCGCGTACAACCTTGCACAGTTGCTTGCGGGGCTAATGGAGTTTTTGTTGTTGTTGTTTTTTGCCGTTGTTCCCGCTTCTTAATAACCTTAATCCCGCAATAGGATTCGGATTGCTGGATGGACACCGCAGCAAAACGGCACAGGGAGCACATTTAGCAAATCTGATCAGCAAAAGCGATACAAGAAAAAAAGAAGAAGAAGTAGAAAATTCCATTTAAAGTGCGAGGAAGGGGCAACAATTTCAAAAAATCAATAGGAAGAAAAACGCATCATGTCCGGGGCAGATTAATTTGAGTGCTTTTTTTTTCGCAGTTTGCAACACGGCATTTAAGGACTCGGCCGATGGGTAGCTTCGGCGTGCGCCATTTTGCCACTCAACGATGGGGAAGGGGCGGGGGAGTAGACAGTAAAAACTTACATTTTAATCCTTGCACTCAGGCACGATTTTCTCAAACAGCAAAAAAAATAAAAAAATAAAAATACAATCCTGTCTCTTGCTTTGTCTTTCTATTGTATCAACAAAAAAGCGGGCCGAAAAATGGAATGACACGGCCTGAGTGTCCCGTTGTGTATGGGGCAGTGCAATTTTTATGTACGGTTTGTTGCACAGGATTAAAGCTTTGGTAGTCAACTGTTTTTTTGTTTTTCAGTACTAGTGGGAAAAAGCCTTTCCAAAAAAATGTACTGAAAATTTGGTAAAAAGTCACTGCCACTACAGCTGCTTTTTGGAAAATCAAACCAAAACACACACACACACCCACACACACACACACAGTTGACAGGTAGTAAATGGCAAAGCCCGGTCAGCGCATCAAAGACGTGTTATCCACGCGTGGAAAAGCCGCTTTCGGCGTGAAAGCATGCACGTGTACCTGCATGACCCAGGCCCCGACAAAAAAAGGCGTTTCCCCCCCCCCCCCTCACCCCGCAAAAAAGGGGGTTCCACACCCCTGGATGAATCTGTGCCACTGTGTCCGTGTGCAAAGTTCGCGAAACATGAAAAAGCCATTTGTTGGTTGGGACTGGCTGTTTGGTTGCTGCTAGGATGGCCCGCGAGGCTCCTTCGGTGCGTTATTTTATTTCACCATTTACATCCGCCCGAAGGGTCCCCCCCGGAGGGGGTCGGTAGGGCGGCGTTGCCGAGTGTACGAAATCTAATTAAAATTCCTACGCTCAATGCTGAATGTCTTCGGTAATGAATTCATTACCGCGCGCCGCAAATGCGATGCGGTCGCCGCTAATCCCCTCCCGAACCGACTTTAAACCATGTAAGACGGGTCACCCAAGCCCCAAGGGGGGGGGTCTTATAGCTAAAAAAAAAAAGACGCAACCATTCGCCTCACTAATCTCTCCGGGCTGGGAAAATGATTGCCCGGGCACGCTGGGAATCGATCACTCAATCGAGTCGGATCTAATCAAATTTGATTTGAAGCGTTCCGTTCTCCCGCGCCGCACACTCGAAACATCTTTGGCTGGCACTGCGTCATCGTTGCCATTGTGTGCGGGGAGAGGAGAAGGGAAGGCTGTGGGTCGAATGTGGAAGATCCCGCGCAATTGGATTCGCATCAGCGGACGATTTCAGCTGACCGTTTGCCCCATCCCATGCTTTGTCTTTTTTTTTGGGGTGTAAATTTTGATTTGACTCTTCGATTGGGGCCGCGCTGGGCTCGCGGTAAGCTTTGTGTCGTAAAGAGCTATCCCCGTGGAAGGTGGAAAACATTAGCGCGCACACACACACACACAGCACACACGCACACCTAGCGACTGGCGATCTGTATTGAAACAAACATCAAAAGCATAAAGTGAGCGTGCGCTTTTTGCCTTGTGGTCTTGCTCGTGTGCACGTCGTGCCTTCCCATGCATACACACACGCACGTACACATTCTAACGCGAGTGCGTGGGGGGGGGGGAGGACATTTGAATATGTTATGCTGCTTTTTTTTTTACTTTGCCGTTGCCTCCAACGCACCGCAGCCTCGTAAATCGAAAAATACCTGAAATAGCTTGCGATCGAGCGCTTACCATACATGCCAAAGAAGACGTGGTGTCTGTTCGTATCTTTTTTTTCCTTCCTTCCTTCGACCCTTCCTTCTCGGGCGTGCGAATCTCAGCACAAATAAGGAACCAAAACATCACCCCCGTTGTACCGCCCTGATCACTCCCGCTCGCGATCGGCCGGCCGGCGGTGGACAATAAAATGCGTCGAACACCACTTTCCGCTAACACCCACGCCGAATCAACCGAATGGCAACGTTGTTCTCCAGCGCTAATTGAAACGATTTGCGGACTGACAGACTGACTTTGTTGTGTGAGCACTGCCGAGATGAGAAGTAGCGCTCTTGAGTTGCCGAATTTTTTGTATGAGACGAGTGTGTTGAATCGAATAAGATTTTTGTTTCGGGCAGCACACACAACAAAGCAGCGTATTTAAAGCGACATAACAACAAGACGAACCACTTACAATTTATAGCTATATTTGTGGGTGTCTTGTTTTCTAGGGTCAGTCATAGATTTGAATTTGTGTGCTTCGTAGTGCCTTTCTTAAACAGTTTTTTTAAATAAATAAATGAAGACAAAACAACCGAGCATGTCCGGTATAATGCTAAAACTACAGGAACCAAATGTCCTGAGAGCAAAATCGGCCAATACTTAATGTGTTGAAAATACGGCCGAAGCCGTAATAATGTGAATTTAAATAAAATAAAATAAATGGAAGCAAAACAAATACACATTCAAATTAAACACTGCAGCTAATAACATTGAAACATGAGAGAATGAAAGACAACTAAACAAGTTATCGTGTAATAGCAGAAATAACAGCACTAATATCTTTAAAATATACATATATGTTTGTCGTATGACCTAAATCTGGTTCGAAGGACCAAACATTCCAGTTTAAAATAACTCTCTTTCGCGGCCGTGAAAAGATTTGTTGCTGGTTTTAAGAGATGTAATTATGCTTTAATACTGTCAAAAATGGTTTATTTCATTGCAGCAGCTTGCTACAACAAATCTGAAGTTTCCAGTATCTTTACAAAGTATGTTTACGTTTGAAAAGAAATTATCGCTTTTTAATGTTAGATTTGATTGTTGCAAATTAATTAGGATTTTTTTTTATTATTTGCAAAAATACTACACTACCGAATGTTTTGCGGCGTCGGCCTTTTTCCTGAACTAATTTTATTAGTTGCTGGCAACTTGTTAGTTATTAAAAGTTTATTTATTCAAGCAGTGTGCTTCTTATAACTGCAATCTGTACCTGAATCTTTGTAATGTGAAAATAACAATTCAATGATTTTTCTTGATTATTAAACTCAAAAGTCCAATCTCTACTGAGAAGAAAAGCGCGCGCTAGCGGGAATCGGTACGCGTCCGGTTTTGTAGCAGGCAAGCACTGCTACACACCTGACCAGCAGACCGTCCCCGCTAAGCGGGCGTTCAAAATTAAACTAGTTCTGCTGCAGGCGCTCCTGCTCTTTCCACGGGGCCTAACAGATCGATACAAATGGAAATAACCTTCTACCACCTTGAAAACTTCTCCCGAGCACCCGGAAAATGCCCTTTGAAATTTCAAACCACACATGTCATGTGTCTCGGCACTGGTCCCAGCTGGCGCTAGCCGGACAGAAAATAAACCGCTCCCTGGGGCTCGGCAGGCGGCGATGGTGGGCGCTGGTGTGGTAATAAACGTTCCTTTGTCGCTATGCCGCCCAGAAGACGGAACCCGCCGAAAGCCGACTGTTGTTCATAAAACAACACAAACAGCACAGCAGCAAAGGATGTACTTATGGGTACAATCATCAAAACAAAACAATAACAACAGCAAAAAAAACCCGAAATGATTGCTTTAAAAAGGGTATCGACGTCGGTTCGACGTCTCATTTTTCACGCGCCGCATAAACATCATCCAGCATCTTCCCACATCAAAGAGTGTAAAGTACATACACGGGAGCACCTTGGCGAGTGGCCGGAACGGTGATGCTTTTGATTTCACAATTAATTGTAAGCAAAAGCATTCGGACCGTTAGATCACACCGGGGAGCTCACGCTTGAGTGTTTGCGAGCGACACAAACGGAGATGCAACATGGTGAAGACACAAGAATAAGAAAAAAAAAAAAAACACACACACACACACAAAGACAAAATCAACGAAACGCGGCAGCAAACAAAGTCGTAGGAGCTAACCGAAAAGCAGCCCGAACCAACGCTCTGGTGCGCCACCAGACGGGGCTCGTAAATTTTCCCTGTTTATCGGGCGGCGGCGCGGTGGTTTTTTCGGCTGCTCACTGGAGAGCATTGGAAAATGGAATTAATGGACGCCTGGGGAACGGAGAGCGACCGGGTGCCGAAAATTCGAAAGCCAATCGGTTTATTTATTTGCTGCCCCGGCGCTTTAATGCGCTTGATAAGAGATCGTACTGGGATCGGTCGTCCGGCGTACGTAGCGGCGACCGTGGCCATGCTTTACAGCTTGGTTACAGCATCGTTATTGCAGGCACACAGGCATCATTGGCAGTACGACTGAAACGTGTCTATTGATCCATTATCGCTTGCGAGGTTTTCTATTTATGCTCCCCCCCCCCCTTATTTCCAGATCGAGCCAGCTAAAACAGTGCGCAACTTCATAAACAGTGTTCACAAGCACACGCTCAAAGCAAACAGCAATGGCAGCATCCAAAAACACACACACACACGATCCGCCCCTTTTTATTTCTAGCTCTACTCCCATTTCCTCTAATCTCTCGCATCCGTCAGCTTCATTTTCAAAAAAAAAAAAGGTTGGGGCGTTGGCACCGAAAATATTATGACCGAACAAGTGGCAGCTACTCTTCCCCTGTCTTCCCTGTGTCTTCCCATTCCGTGGCCTCCATTTATCATCGAACGGGCGGGCGAATGCGAATCATTCGCAGCTGGAATACGCGCGCATAAATTAATTCCCCTTTAGTGCCAGCGTCCGCCTCGGGTTGCTCGCGGAAAACTCCACGCCTCACCACAACCGAGGGGCGGGGGACCCTAATTAATAGAGAGCGCGGGCGGGGTTGTTCCT
The DNA here is from genome assembly GCF_943734735.2 of Anopheles gambiae. Lineage (NCBI taxonomy): Eukaryota > Metazoa > Arthropoda > Insecta > Diptera > Culicidae > Anopheles > Anopheles gambiae. Next base: position 3,830,617 of record NC_064600.1, on the reverse strand, counting down.
ACCTGGCCAAGGAGGCACCAGGCCTGCTCCACCTGTAACCAGGGAAGAAGACATCACGCAGCCCGTCCGGTTGGGCCGATAGCGATCGTATTTTTCTCAAATTTACAGACCATTTTAGATCGGTGCCCATCGATAAGCGCCCGTTCTTCTTGTGTTTCCACGCCCGTTCTTCTGGCCGATTCGGTTTGGTGGCGGTGCCGAAACGGGGATGAAGAGGGGAACACTGAACCACTCGCCACGGTGTCGACGGGTACAAGCTGCTGCTGCTGGAGTGGCTCTGGAGGCATGGGTCACTCCTATCTTGTTCTCGACAACGCCCAGCGAAATAAAATCAAATGGATTGTATTTATGTTTTTTTGAGGCACCAGAAAATTCGAGCTGGCTGTTAAGCTGGATAGGAGGACGGACGAAGGAAGGGCAAAATTAAAATGTCCAGTTGTCTGGTGAGGAACGCTTACAAAAATGTTTTGTTAAAGGGTTTCTCTGCCCAACTTCACTTCGCTCCATTCCATAGCTACTCACAGCAGGAGTGATACGAGACGCTTTGCAACACATGCAAAGATGAGAGGTGTGATGAACTATGACGGATGAATATTAAAGATGAGCTGCTTGAAGCATACCGAACAGCTAAAGCAACCCTGTAAGCAGTTGCTCAGCATTCGCTGGTCGTAATCGTTTCAGATTGCATTTCGTTATTCTGAAACTGTACACGACCGTTTGCAGCTCTCGCAGTCGCTGTTTATGGTCACTGTACCAATAGTGGAGCAATTTCCGGTGATACAGATATATTTGTACTCATTTAAAGTGTCATAGAAAAGTAAATTTATGAATATTTTAGCACATCGGAATTTAATGTTTTACCTTCCCAGGCACAGCGAAATATATTTGGAATTGCTGCTGAGGATTGAAGCTAGTTTCACTAGACTAGCCAAGACTAATGCGATCACTTTGAGTACTTTGCTGTGTGAAGTAACAGTATCCTAGTGGCATGGCTTACCTACTCAATAGAAATATTTGTGTAATTTTTCGTAATTTTCATTATCAGTCACAAATGAGTCAGGAGTCCCATAAGGCAGGATCCTTCACCCTGTCTTATTTTCAATATTCATTCATGACATAGCTTTCTTTACTCCCGGATACTATGAAGAGCGCTATGCTGATGAACTTAAGCTTTATTTTCCCGTAAATGACTTACCAGATTGTGCAAGGCTCCAAACCGCTTTGTCTCACTGTAACAACTAGTGCACGTTAAACTCAGGGTCTGTGAATGTTAATGTAATGTCAGAGTAAGGGACATATCTAGGAAAAGAGCACCATTGCAGTATAGGCAGAGCATTAGCGGTAGCTTAGTTCCTAGATCTGATTCTGTTCAACGTTTCAGGTTCAAGTTGAAAACACGCTAACTAAAGCTCTTCGTCTGTTAGGTTTTGTTACACGTGTTACTAAGGAACTAAGGAACCATTTTAGGTTAAAATAACTGCACTGTGCTATTATTTGAACTGCTATTGAATATGCTTGTATCGTACAATCATGCTGAAATCATGTAAGCACTCCATACAAAACCACACATACAACTAGCCTGCAATTTTCAGTCTAGATTATTCTAACCTCAAAGCTAGAATTAGATTCGAGTACCTGCTCGAAAATATGGTGTTGTTTACATTTACCCCAAGGTGCATTAAAGAGATCAGGTGGTGGAATATAGAATCAAAGTGTATGTAGTCCAGGTGGTCTCATAGCATGTTTTTTATAACCAAATTTGAATATCACTTTTTGACAGGATGGGTGAAAACTTTCAAGAAACAAGCTTTCTGAAGGCTTGACGAGTACTCAAAACACTCTTAAATCTTCGTTCAGAAGCAGAAGCGATAAAAATCAGCCTTCTTTATTCATCCACCTTGAGATAAGCCCACCTGTATATTATACCCACTTAGATAGCTGCTCGAAAACTGCTATACAATGCAAACAGCTGACAGGCTGAAATTTCAGCCTAACGAACTGAAAACGGAAAGGACCCCAAAGTCTAATGATAATGATACGATAATTTAGAAGCAATTAAGTTATTTCTTTTATCATGAGGGACGGGCTTGCCGTATTGCTTAAAACCAATTAAGGGGCCCTTTCCGTTTTAAGTTGGTAGGCTCCAACTGTCAAACTCCATACAAAAAAACTAACTAGAATCGTGAAGGGTCCCTATAATAGAAATAATTATCAATCATTTAGAATTACATTTGTATCATACCCGATCTGCCCATAACTGAAGCCAAATCAAACGATAAACCGATACTGAAAATTGTTTTTGTTTTTTACTTTTGAAGTAAAATTTTCATTTCAACCATACATCCTTTTTTCAGTTCAACTATAACAAGTCAGTTCAGTTTTATAGCCATTTCGTGTGGCTGGATGAAGAATCGTTTTCATTTAATTCTGTACCACAAGCACTTCAAACAACAAAAAAAAACGAAGAAGAAAACAAAAAAAGGAACGCTACGGCACGCCAAAATAACACACACACACACACACACACACACACACACACACACACACACACAAAACACCACACTTGCAATCACACGGGGAGTCTCGATTCCAACGCCATTTTGTTGTGCCGTGTGTGCCACAAGTGCCGAGAGCACCGTGATAAAGCGAACAAATGGAATGGAAATACAGAAATTCTGTTGTCTCTGTGCATGCGTGCATGTGTGTGTGTGTGTGTGTGAGAGGCGGAAATAATAAAAAAAAAACGCAAATCCATTTGAAACAGACTTTGAATTAACACAACAAAAAGGAACTAAAAAAACAAAGGAGAAAAAAGAAGCTTTTTCCTGCTTCCCTTTGCTGCCTGCCCGATTTCCCGTGGGGATGGAAAATGATTGGTACCGGTCGACTAGCGGGGAGGGAGGGGAAGAAGGGGCGGAACGGTTGAGATGGGAGGGATGGGTGAAGGTGTAGAATTTATCCCTTTCCCCACGGCACAGCGAAAGATGCATTCATGCGGTTTGTGGAAAGGAAAAACACACACACACACACAAAGCACACAAACACACACACACACACACACACACACACACACACACACACACACACACACACTCACACTTACCTCCAGCACACAAGGACACACACAGGAATTTTCACACACGCGCGCTGTCCATGTTGTAGCGCTCTTCCCTTGCTTACCTCCCGAACGATGCCGTGCCGTGGTTGTTGAGCGCGATTTTCCACCGGGTGGAATTGTGTTTCCGCGCTATTTTATTAGTGCTCCCCATCGCGCTTTTTTTTTGTCCAGTGGCATGTGTGTGTGTGTGTGTGTGTGGTAGAGCAAAAGAGTGTCTGCCATTGTTGGTGGGTAGTGTTTTTATTTCCTCTTTCTTTTTTTTCATTTACACCGATCCCCCCCCCCTCACCCCATTCCACCCGCAGCCATTTGACAAACGCATTCGAGAGCATCAAGGGGTGGGTTTTCCCTTTGTTTTACTTTATTTTATCATTTCTTTTGCCTTCCTTTTGTTAAAAGCGCTTTCCATCGAGTGGGTTGCACCCAGCACAGTGTGCTTGTGCTGCTGCTGCGGCTGCTGTTGTTGTATCCTGTAAATGGTGAGTCCCACCACCATCGCCGCATATTGGCGGCACTGGGCGGGTGGGAGGGAATGCGGGGCTTTCGTGTATAATTATTACCTTAATTTTACGAGCAAATAAATTCCACTTTAAATTACCGTTTTCACGACCAGCACGGCCAAGCGGGGAGAGCGAAGCGAGGCGACAAGGGTGTGTGGGTGTGTGTGTGTGTTGTGTGAATGGGGCGTCAGGGGGTTTAAAAGGGGCAAAGATGTGACGGATTGACAACACCATCACGCTCGGCTTTTCGTCGCCCATCGGTGTACTTCGGTTGAGGAGGCAAGCAAGGATTTGAAATTGTTTTTCCCCCTTTAAACATCTTCTCGACAGCAGCAGCATAGGTGCGAGCGTGTTTCGAGCCAGAGAAAACTAAATTTTCATAGCTTGCTGCGCCCCCTTTAACCCATCGCTCACCAACACCACCCCATCCGGCCGTGCGTTGGGCGCAGAGATTGCTTATTTATTTTGTGCAGTTTTTTTTCTTCTTTCACTTCTCTCCGCTGTTTACTTCGCTCGCTACGCCGTTGCTTATGAAATTTCAAACTGAGGAAATGTCACTAGCATTACAGCTGGTGGGACGAGCCCCCGCCCGAGTGCTCCGTTGCACAATGATGTTCGGCGAATAGGTGCAACATTTGAGCGAAGTGAGAAAGGGTTTTGTTTGTTTTTGTACATGCGCTGCAGAAGCATTACCTCCGTGTCCGGAGCTCCCGTCTTGCGGGAGCTCCTGTTGGGAAGGTTTATTGTTTTTTTTTTTGGAAACGGTTGAATTTTGGCTTTCCCATCACGCACCACGGTTTGGGGTGCCGGCTGCTTTGGACGGGCAGTGGAGGATGTGTTTGTTGTTGTTTTGGGGTTTGGATTTCGAAACGCGCAATCAACCGTGAAGGTTACCGTGTCGACTGTCAGGAAAACGGGGAAATAATTCAAATTATAATTATCTTTATTATGTTTACAAACAATTGCACCGGTGATGGCTAAGGTCATTGAGGCAGGTTTATACGTAACCCGAACTGTACGCATTTAGTTTCCATTGTGGTATACAGTAATGGATATCATGACGTAGTTGAATAGGCAGTAGCTAATTTAAAATTATATTCAGCAACGTGGGTTGGTAGACTATTAGATGTGCTCTGTAAAGAAATAAACATCCTTCAAAGAGAAGATTTCATGTTCTTCTTAAGGATAAAGTAGAACAAACCCTGCGCAGGAAGTTTGAAAAAAGTTTACTGGTTTATTATGGTAAATTAATTTTGCCCGATTACTGGGCTATGCTAGGGAAGTTTTCATGTGCCCCCAAAATCTAACAAGCCTCTGGGCCTAGTCTTGGAACTGATTACGCTCCCGTATCTGTACTAGAATTGATTGATATCTATTCTGGCCCTGAAATTGATACCGAACCTATATCGGTCCTGGAACTGATAACAAATCCAACAGGTCCTGGAACTGGTATCGAATCCATACCGGTCCTGGAACTGGTATCGAATCCAATTCAATCCTGGAACTGATACTGAAGCCAAACCGGTTCTGGAATCGATCACGAACTCATATTAGTCCTGGAACTGATATCGAACCCAAACCGCTTCTAGATTGGATTATGAACCCATTTCAATCGTGGAATTGATACCTAACCTATATCAGTCCTCGAATTGATCACGAACCTATATCGGTCCTGGAACTATTACCAAATCCAACAGGTCCTGGAACTGGTATCGAATCCATACCGGTCCTGGAACTGATATCCAATCCAATTCAATCCTGGAACTGATACTGAAGCCAAACCGGTTCTGGAATCGGTCATGAATTCATATTAGTCCTGGAACTTATATCGAACCCAAACCGCTTCTAGATTGGATTATGAATCCATTTCAGTCGTGGAATTAATACCGAACCCATATCGGTCCAGGAACTAATACCGAACCCATATCAGTCCTCGAATTGATCACGAACCTATATCGGTCCTGGAATTAATACCAAATTCGACAGGTCCTGGAATTGGTATCAAATTCATACCGGTCCTGGAACTGATATCCAATCCAATTCAATCCTGGAACTGATACTGAAGCCAAACCGGTTCTGGAATCGATCACGAACTCATATTAGTCCTGGAACTGATATCGAACCCAAACCGCTGCTAGATTCGATTATGAACCCATTTCAGTCGTGGAATTGATACCGAACCCATATCGGTCCAGGAACTAATACCGAATCCATATCAGTCCTCGAATTGATCACGAACCTATATCGGCCTGGTAACTTATACCAAATCTGACAGGTCCTGGAACTGGTATCGAATCCATACCGGTCCTGGAACTGATATCCGATCCATTTCAATCCTGAAACTGATATTGATGCCAAACTGGTTCTGGAATCGATCAACCCATATCGGTCCTGGAACTGATAACAAATCCAACAGGTCCTGGAACTGATGATGAAGCCATACTGGTCCTGGAACCGATCATGAACCTATACCAATCCCGGAACTGATACTAAATCCTACAGGCCACGGAACTGGTATCGAATCCATATCGGTCCTGTAATCGATCACCAACCTACCTCGGCTCTAGAATTGGTTCCGAATCCATGCATATACTTCAACTTCAAGATACTGAAGCCATACCCGTCCCAGAATTGATGCTGAAGCCATATCGGCCCTGGAACCAATCACCAATCTATTCTTCTGCTGGAACTAATACCGAATCAATACCGGTTCTGGAGCCAATCATGAACCCATATAGAGCACGAACCCATAACGGAGCTCCATACTAAATTTCAGCAATGAAGTTCTAACTGGAACTGGTCCCATTCCGGAACGAGTGATGAACCTGTTCTGGTACCGAAATCGATACAGTGCCTCTTTCCATCCAGTTACTAATTCCGTACACCGGTATCGTATCGTTATTAGTTCCAGGACCGGCAATAGGTAAGGATCTGTTTCAGGCAGTGTGTGTGTCATAGTGAAATAGCGCCAATCGTTGAAACTGTTGTACACTGCGGTTCCAAGCGCTCGAAGGGAAATGAAAAAAAAGCTCCCAACCAACTTCACCGTACGCTTCACCAGCTTTGCAATTGCAAGCCATGTCGTTTAATTGTGTACACACTCTAGTCCAATCTGTACTTCTGGAGCACCTTCCGTTTTTGAAACCCACAGGCATTGCAGCCAAGGATCAAGCAGAACCTTCACTCAAGATCAATGGTGGCTCAGGTCCGTTTAGAGTGCACACCCGCTGGTACACTGGTGCTTCACTCTTCTTTTTTTGTTGTTGTTGCTGTTGCTTGAAGCACACCGCACACGTTGCGCTCGTTGACGGTTTCTTAAGTTTACGGGCACTCACCCAATCTACCGCTCACCCCTTCACTCACCCTTTCCAGGAGACCGATGAAAAGTCTAGTTTATTGCCAGCGTACACACACACACACTCACGCGAGCTACACAAACACTCCGATCGTTCGGTGTTGCGCAAAATCCATCAATATCCATCCCCCGGTTGCCACTAGCGGCCCGTGCAAGCAGCCCGACATTGTTGCCCGACCCCGCCGAAACCCGCTCCACCGAACACCCTCCCGCTTTGTGCGTGTGCCGAGCAGTGGCCGGATGTTGCGAACAGCCCGAGGGGGCGAGTTTTCAAGTGGGGAAAACCCTCCCGCCATCCTGGACCGGAGGAGGAAAAGCTACTGGACCATGCTGAAAAAAAAGGACGAGGACGGGCTGAGAGGGCGACTCTCATAAAAAGTGATAACTATCCGGGGACGGGCCGTCAAGCACATCCTAAACCATTAGAGGGGAGCGGTTAGGGGCGAGGGCAAGACGTGCCGACCCTTTTGAGGGGCTCGGCGGACTCGAGCGCGCAGAGTACATTGAAGAGTCGATTTTGGTCACGAAACGAATTTTTCAGCTAAAAGAACTACTTTGTACAGTACAGTGTAGCAGTTTTGTGTCTGTGTGTGTGTGTGTGTTTTGGGTTACTACGTTTACCTGCTGGAAGGGCAAACTAATTTGTTGTGGTTACTGTAGGTACAAATTCCCCTTTTTGTTGCCAGCTCGATTGATGCTTTAATTGGATTTTAATTTGTTCGTGTTTACTGTGTTGCAACACTTTTTTTTAATAAATATTAAGCTTTTCTTCCTTCTATTTGTATAGTTTATAGTGTCTCATTCTTTGTTCTATGTTCTTTACTTATTGTGTACCTTTTTTATTCTTTTTTTTTAGTTTTCATTCATTTTTTCAAGTTTTTCTTTTCTTTTTCTTTTTTTCCGGTTACAGTAAATAAACGAACTATATTGTGTGTTTGCGTTACATTTACGATTTACATCAATTCAACAGTTCATTTTTTTATAAAGTCATCAGGATTTGCCTTTTTTATTTATTTTGTAGTAAAAAGTGTACATTTAACAAAAAAGCTCAATATGATAAATCTGTTTTCTAGTTTTTTTTCTCTCTCTCTCTCTCTCGCTCTCGTGAAACAGCTTGCCCCATCCTTTCGTCACACTTTCATTATTATCTTTCTCTTTCCTTTCTTAACGCTTTCCATTTCCTTCCAATCTTTGCAACCCTCATTTTGAAAGCTGATATGTTTGTGCCTGTGTGTGTGTGTGTGTGTGTGTGTGTGTGTGTGTGTGTGTGTGCTCGCTCAGCAGGATCGAAACATTTCGGCAAGGCGAAGGGCGTATGAGCTGCTATCGTTTTATCACTCCAAGATGTTCCCGAACTACCTTCTGTGTGTCTGTTTAGTGGTATTTTTTGTACATCATTGTGTAAGTGTGTGAGTGTGTGAAGTACAGGACATCTTCTAATCCCCCTCTACTTGCCTCCTCCCGCCCACCAACACCCCTTCAGGACAATCTTTTTGCTATCAAGCTTATCCAAACATCTTCGGCGAAAAAAAAAAAAAACCGGTCAGCACGGTAACGATTTGGTGCTGCTTGAATCAGTTCTTTTCTTTTCTATCTTCCTCCCAAACACA